>NW_018406560.1:40096-65983 GCF_002113885.1 Mizuhopecten yessoensis | reverse complement strand
GTGGGGGTGGGGGGGTGGGGGTCCTGAAGCCCCCAAAAAACCTCTGGATCCACCACTGACACATTGATTTAATACCAAACATCAATTACAATAATAGAAATTTCCCAGCGGTGATATTAATATCCATCATATGTGAAATATCTGAGTATAGTCGGGTGTATCATTGAGGAAACGTAACGTAAAAGTGTATCTATACTTCCTGCTGATCATATATAATATATACTCGATGATGACTAGTAGGTCTACCTGTTGAGTGGTATGTGCTGTGTCATCAGCTGAGTCAGGGGTGCTGCATCTGGTTAGCATCCAATCAGGGCAGGCTACCAGTAGGTACCCTCAGGTATTAATTGGCACCTGGGGCCTGGGTGGAGCATGTGTATAGGTAGATGGTATTGGTACAGTGTTATTGGCCTCAGCAGGCTGGCCGTGAGTCTGACACACCAGCTAACAGTGGGTATGATGGGGAGCAGGCTGACTGATAGTACCTCAATGACTAGTACACCTCTTCCTTACTGACAGCCTGATGTCAGCATGACTAACATCGAATCATTTTTATGCACACAAAATATTGGTCACAGTACCAAATTCTTAACAAATTCATGAATACAAAATGTGTCATGTTATTATTACCGTTACATAGCTATCAGTGTACAGATTGTCATCCCTACAGGAAGACAAGGTGGTGGGGGCATGGAGGGTCCCCATCACTGATCTACAGCAGGGACCTGGTCAGTGGATGGGCCCCGTCACTAATCTACAGCAGGGACCTGGTCAGTGGAGGGACCCTGTCATTGATCTACAGCAGGGACCTGGTCAGTGGAGGGACCCCGTCAGTGGAGGGACCCCGTCAGTGGAGGGACCCTGTCAGTGGAGGGACCCCATCAGTGGATGGACCCTGTCACTGATCTACAGCAGGGACCTGGTCAGTGGACGGACCCTGTCACTGATCTTGTAGGGACCCGGGGAGGTTTGATGGAGATAAGATTGCTTAACTACTCCTGAAATCAATGTTGTGTAATAAATACCTTGATTTACTTAAAATCAACTTCCCATTTAAAAGCAATTTCATCTTTTATTACAAGCGAAACATATCAGAGTGGAGAGTAACCCCAGACAATGGTGGTGGTGAGCCAAGTATCCAGACCCCCAACTGTGTAACATCCCGTGTGTCTTACATGCCCCTACCCGCCAGAGCTGTGGCTGGGGGCTAGGCTGTTAATACGGGATTAATGACCTTCTATAAGACAGGTGTCCGACTTAGATGGGATTAACTAGGTGTACAGAGATGCATTAGGTGCGAATGAAAAAATAGCAACTCTTTTCTGGACTCCTTGCTTTCCAGAATGATGTATAGATAATTTGTTAATGTTGTATATTTCCAACAGGAAATATTTTATCTCCATTGCCTGATTGTTACATACCTATCTTGTTGGTGTATCTTGGTATACGTGATGTGGTGGTGCTGCCACCTAGGAGTGGAGGGATAATTTAGAAAGTTACTCTATGATGAATGTCCTCTTCATTTACTAGTGATTGTGTACAGCTGTGTTAGGGCAGTAATGATAATGGACCTGTACCTTCAGTCCCTATCAGTGTCCGTCATTATGTAGCAAGACAGCTACAAAAACACCTGTCCCAAACCACCTCCTGTATACAAACTAACAGGTATACCTGTTATCATACCTATATACCTGTTATCATACCACACCTGTGTACCTGTATCCTACCACATCTGTATACCTGTTATCATACCATACCTGTATACCTGATATCATACCACACCTGTATACCTGTTATCATACCACATCTGTATACCTGTTATCATACCACACCTGTATACATGTTATCCTACCACATCTATTTATCTGTATCATACCACATCATAATCAAAAATCAGTGACACCTTTTAAGACTTCGCAGGTCTGTAACCCTGGTATCAGTATCACCCTGTCTGACTGGACACGTCTGTAGCCCTGGTAACAGTATCACCCTGTCTGACTGGACAGGTCTGTCACCCTGGTATCAGTATCACCCTCTCTGACTGGACAGGTATTTAGCCCTGGTATCAGTATCACCCTGTCTGATTGGACAGGACTGTAACCCTGGTATCAGTATCACCCTGTCTGAATGGACAGGTCTGTAACCCTGGTATCAGTAGCACCCTGTCTGACTGGACAGGTCTGTACCCCGGGTATCAGTATCACCCTGTCTGACTGGACGGGTCTGTAACCCTGGTATCAGTATCACCCAGTCTGACTGGACAGGTCTGTAGCCCTGGTATCAGTATCACCCTGTCTAACTGGACAGGTCTGTACCCCTGGTATCAGTATCACCCTCTCTGACTGCACAGGTCTGTAACCCTGGTATCAGTATCAACCTGTCTGACTGGACAGGTCTGTAACCCTAGTATCAGTATCACCCTCTCTGACTGGACAGGGCTGTAACCCTGGTATCAGTATCAACCTGTCTGACTGGCCAGGTCTGTAACCCTGGTATCAGTATCACGCTGTCTGACTGGACAGGTCTGTAGCCCTGGTATCAGTATCCCCCTGTCTGACTGGACAGGTCTGTACCCCGGGTATCAGTATCACCCTGTCTGACTGGACAGGGCTGTAGCCCTGGTATCAGTATCACCCTGTCTAACTGGACAGGTCTGTAACCCTGGTATCAGTAGCACCCTGTCTGACTGGACAGGTCTGTACCCCGGGTATCAGTATCACCCTGTCTGACTGGACATGTCTGTAACCCTGGTATCAGTATCACCCTCTCTGACTGTACAGGTCTGTAACCCTGGTATCCCACACCTGTATACATGTTATCCTACCACATCTAGTTATCTGTATCATACCACATCATAACCAAAAATCAGTGACACCTTTTAAGACTTCGCAGGTCTGTACCCCTGGTATCAGTATCACCCTTTCTGACTGGACAGGTCTGTAGCCCTGGTATCAGTATCCCCCTGTCTGACTGGACAGGTCTGTACCCCGGGTATCAGTATCACCCTGTCTGACTGGACAGGCCTGTAACCCTGGTATCAGTATCACCCTCTCTGACTGTACAGGTCTGTAACCCTGGTATCAGTATCAACCTGTCTGACTGGCCAGGTCTGTAACCCTGGTATCAGTATCACCCTCGCTGACTGGACAGGTCTGTAACCCTGGTATCCGTATCACCCTGTCTGACTGGACAGGTCTGTTCCCCTGGTATCAGTATCGCCCTGTCTGACTGTCCAGGTCTGTACCCCTGGTATCAGTATCACCTTCTCTGACTGGACAGGTCTGTAACCCTGGTATCTGTATCACCCTCTCTGACTGCACAGGTCTGTAACCCTGGTATCAGTATCACCCTGTCTGACTGGACAGGTCTGTAACCCTGGTATCAGTATCATGACTGGACAGGTCTGTAACCCTGGTATCAGTATCAACCTGTCTGACTGGACAGGTCTGTAACCCTGGCATCAGTATCACCCTGTCTGACTGGACAGGTCTGTAACCCTGGTATCCGTATCACCCTGTCTGACTGGACAGGTCTGTAACCCTAGTATCAGTATCTCCCTCTCTGACTGGACAGGTCTGTAACCCTGGTATCCGTATCACCCTGTCTGACTGGACAGGTCTGCAACCCTGGTATCAGTATCACCCTGTCTGACTGTACAGGTCTGTACCCCTGGTATCAGTATCAACTCTCTGCCTGGACAGGTCTGTAACCCTGGTATCAGTATCAACCTGTCTGACTGGACAGGTCTGTAACCCTGGTATCAGTATCATGACTGGACAGGTCTGTAACCCTGGTATCAGTATCACCCTCTCTGACTGGACAGGTCTTTAGCCCTGGTATCAGTATCAACCTGTCTGACTGGACAGGTCTGTCCCCCTGGTATCAGTATCACCTTCTCTGACTGGACAGGTCTTTAGCCCTGGTATCAGTATCACCCTCGCTGACTCAACAGGACTGTTTTCTGTGAGTCAGTGCCATCTATGTCAGTGATCTATAACTTGCAATAAAGTTTGTAAGTATCTGATCAATAGACTTAGTGTATCAGTATCACCCTCTCTGACTGGACAGGTCGGTACCTCTGGTATCAGTATCACCCTCTATGACTCAACAGGACTGTTTTCTGTGAGTCAGTGCCATCTATGTCAGTGATCTATCACTTGAAATAAAGTTTGTAAGTATCTGATCAATAGACTTAGTGTGGTATTGTCAGTGGGGATACACTAATGATTTCAAACCATATGTAAACCGATGACATATGATGAGCCCTATAGTCTATAATGTATATAAAATCAATATCTCTTTCTTAGATGAATTTGTCTTTGCCAGCCTGAGAACCAGATAGAGCAATGCCCCCAGACTCCAGTGCCGTGGTACCAGGAGGGAGGCCAGCGTTCACCATGCTACCAGGATGGAGGAGATCGTTCACCAGCAGTATGTTATCGGAGCCTCTATGTAAAGATAAACAAAATCGGTTTCCAACAACAACCCTGATCCTCTGACATCACCCCTCCTACATGACCGTCAGCGCTATTTATAGCGGACTACTTACCCACTGACCTACATATAGGTAACTGCTCTCTGTACATTAATAAGTTTAGGCTTATGTCATTGATTAGTTGACCCCTGGCTACACTATAATAATTGTCAGTGACAAGCTGGCATGCTTTTGACTGTTTTTTTTAGGTGGGCCATCAGTGTACACAGACAGGTGTACATA
The DNA here is from genome assembly GCF_002113885.1 of Mizuhopecten yessoensis. NCBI lineage: Eukaryota > Metazoa > Mollusca > Bivalvia > Pectinida > Pectinidae > Mizuhopecten > Mizuhopecten yessoensis. The sequence continues at coordinate 61,266 of NW_018406560.1, read as the reverse complement.
TTAGCTGTTTTGTCACCTGTAACATCAGCAGGCCTTGTTTATGTGTGTATTGGCAGTGTAGGTTGGGTATTGGTGTAGACAGCTTACCTACGGTACTGATGTCTATCCATTACTGTCATCTCTCAACGCTCCATATAGCAACAACGGTGACCAGACTTACACGCCACAACACGATCGACCCAGACAATGTTGTGAAAACTTTTATTGAAACAAATTTTAATATGAGACATTTAACTTACCATGCTGGTCCTGACAAGTCCGTGTTCAACTCGGGTGACACGAAGGATGACAAGCAACATAGCACGCACATAGCTGGGCGGTGGACTCTGGGCTAGCTGGGCGGTGGACTCTGGGCTAGCGAGCAGGAAAGTCAGGGTTCAAATCTCCCCGGACACAGTTGCATGATGGATGATAAGCAATGCTGCTGGCACACTGGGTATTGAACTTGGTTCGTGAGCAGAAGGGTCATGGGTTGAATCTCATGTGCAGATTTCTTAAACTTTGACAGGACATGGAGCATCCCACATACCAGTTCCAACCAAGAACTATTCAGGAAGAGTTCCGACCAAAACCTATTCAGGAAGAGAAGAAACAAAAGATATATAACTGAAGTATACATTTATGTAGTGTTGCTTTCTTTGCCCATCAAGCTGGTTAGATTGAAATTTTACTTATTTACAGATATTATTCGGATAATTTTATTAAAAAATTTCTCAACATCTTAAAAGTTGAAATGGAAAATACAAAAGACAGTGATAATGGCGAGCGGCTGGTAAAGGTCTGGGGGCTTAGTACTGGTCACGTGATGAAGTAACACTAAACAGTAATACACATTAAACTCATTTCCTGTCCCTTGTGTTGCAGCACAGCTGAACAGCAGTACCAGATGTTCCCAACCAGCAGGAATAAAGTGAAAACATTTGTATAAACTTGTCTCAGGCCCCCTCCCTCGGGAGGGTCAATCAACTATCATGCTGCTGCTTACATCTCAAATCTCTACTGCATCTAAAACTTACGTTACATTACACTTTATATATACACGACTATATTGGTGCCATTAGTTATTTCCAGAACTTTTGGTTTTATAATTTAAGATGGCAATCCAATGAATGATAAACAGGGCCAGGTCATATTACTGTTTATGGACAAATTAAACCCTTTTAACTTCCCTTAGGCTTAATAAAGCACGAATGTGAAGATTATGAAAATAAGCGCTGGATATTTTGAAAGACTACTTAGATGCAACGCTTTTGGTTTAGTGTTGCAAAATAAAATCTGACAACAATAATTTCAATCACAGCCTACGTTTGTTACTGTAACTCTAAACTATTACGTGTAACTTCAAAATTTCAAAATGTGAACCAGTACCTTTACAGTCCTTCTTTATCATACCAAACTGTAGAACTGTGACCTTGACCCTGACCAAATCCTTGACACCACACTGTAGAACTGTCAACTGTGACCTTGACTAAATCTTTGACACCACACTGTAGAACTGTCAACTGTGACCTTGACCTTACAGGTCATTTAGAAAAGCTATCTTACATACCATCTCAGCATAACTTTTTCGGAGAGTATAATATGGATGCAAATGAGTAAACAAACAATTGACCTTTGACCTCTAACAGCTGCCTTGTTGAAGAAGGATACTTGACTACAGTCTACAGTTTGTAAACAAGTTCTGTTGTACACCGGTAAAGTATTCCTATGTAAAAACCTGTTTAAATTGAACTATGTACAATAGATAACCTGTGTAAACCAGACCTTCAAATATACATCTCCTTACACTTTTCTATGTAAACAGAACCTGTACAGTATGAAAACCTGTGTAAACCAGACCTTCAAATACATATATCTTTACACTTTTCTATGTAAACAGAACTTGTACAGTATGAAAACCTGTGTAAACCAGACCTTCAAATATACATCTCCTTACACTTTTCTATGTAAACAGAACATGTACAGTATTAAAACCTGTGTAAACCAGACCTTTAAATCTAAATTTCCCCTATCAGAGCCTCATCCCTCTGACCCCATTCCTTTTTTATAAAGAGGATACTCGGAGCCAAATTTAGTCAAAATCCACTGAGCTGTTCAGGGCAAGTAGTGTTTTAAAGGGAAAATTGACAGATGGATGATGGACCTCGCACCGTGGCACAAGCGCTCGCTGGTCCTTTGGACCAGGGGAGCAGATAAAACCTGTATAAGCCGACCTTTAACCCTATCTCCCTTAACCTTCAACGCTATCTAACTGTATTTTTTTTTGCTATGAAAATTTGACTTTAAACATGTGGTAACAGTTTAGAGAGGTTCCTTATTACACAGGGTTTTGTGGTAAGTAATACACCAATAATTAATTCCTGTACCTTCTATCCATGCCCTTGGTTGACTTGATCAGGATAGCGTTTTATTGTCCCCTACTTGCCAGGGTTTATGATGTTAGGTATTTAGTTAACTGGCCACGGTTAATGGTATTTAGTGATGTTTACCGGCCAGGACAGGGATACTTGGATTGTCTCCCTTGTATAAAGACACAACTCACCCGTCACATAAAGGGTGTAGTAAGATGGGTTTGAGAATAGGTAAGTAGCAGTCCAGGGGACATTTGGGACTAGGTTTAGATGCTGAAAGTGTAACAGTGTATGGGAATGGTTAAGTACCAAAGTAAACAGGTTTTGTAGAACTGTTGGATCAACTATGATGTGTTAGAGCTGTTATATCTGTGTAGGAATTAAAAAAACACAGCCTGTAGTCTTATTCTTCTTGTTACCACCAACAACTTCAACAGAAATCAATACTATGTGTGTCAGGCAATCAATTGTAACCAGTGTAGTACATGTGTACCTAATGTGTAGTACCCCTAGTGTGTAGTACATGTGTACCCAGTGTGTAGTACCCCCAGTGTAGTGCATGTGTCCCCAGTGTGTAGTACATGTGTCCCCAATGTGTAGTGTATGTGTACCCAGTGTGTAGTACATGTGTACCCACTGTGTAGTACCCCCAGTGTGTAGTGTATGTGTACCCAGTGTGTAGTACATGTGTACCCAGTGTGTAGTACCCCCAGTGTGTAGTACATGTGTACCCAGTGTGCAGTACATGTGTACCTAATGTGTAGTACCCCTAGTGTGTAGTACATGTGTACCCAGTGTGCAGTTCATGTGTACCTAATGTGTAGTACCCCTAGTGTGTAGTACATGTGTACCTAGTGTGTGGTACCCCCAGTATGTAGTACATGTGTCCCCAGTGTGTAGTGTATGTGTACCCAGTGTGTAGTACATGTGTACCCAGTGTGTAGTACCCCCAGTGTGTAGTACATGTGTCCCCAGTGTGTAGTGTATGTGTACCCACTGTATAAACAAGTGTATTGAGTGTGTAGTACATGTGTCCCCAGTGTATAAAAGAAGTATACCCAATGTGTAGTTACCCCAGTGTGTAGTACATGTGTACCCAGTGTGTAGTAAATGTGCACCCAGTGTGTAGTACACATGTACTTAGTGTAAATTTTGTGAGGAACTGGTACAAGTTGTCCTTTTTTCAGTGATTTGCCAACAAGACAGACAGTACTTGAATGTTAGGATATCCTTGATTGAAGACACAGACAGCTTAGGTAGTCAGAGACATGAAAACACATGGAGATTCTCCTGGCGAATGTGACCTTAATGTGGAAAACATTTGTCACCAGTCGACAACACAGAAGTGGTAGCATTCTGTGACCTTGACCTCTACCTATTCTCCATAAAATATCTTGTTGTAATTGAGGCTCTGTCCACATATTATGTTGTCCTCCCTGTTATCAGAAAAGGTCACTTTGTATTAAGTGTCTATTTGACCTTGAATCCTCCCCCAATTTGTGTGTAACGATCACTAACAAATTAGACTGGATGTAAGCTGTTGTCGGGGTGATCAATGTGTACTGCCACTCTGTGGTGACTGTTACTTCTACCGTTCAAGGTCACAACAGATTGATAACAAAAACATTCTGCTGTTCATGCTTTTACGCACTTTGATCTGATCGTCAACCAATTAACCAATGCAACTGCTGTGTCCTATTTCAGTAACGGCCAATCTCGATCAGCTCAAACTAAGCTCTTATCTTTGTATCACTGTAAACGTTTTATCAGATCCCAGTCATATTTGTGTATGTTACTGTGCAGAAACCTTCAAACTATTAGATTTTGTAATATGCAAATTAATCCTGCCCAGATTACGATAAAATAAAATTTACTTTAGTCTTTGTTTACTGTACATGCTAACTAACCTTCATTGGTATTGGAAATCACGTGAAGGTGAAACGTGGACAGAGCGATGTACAGATAACATGGCTGTTACACGTCCATACTTCGGCGTATGGCTACAAATGGTGAAGGGAACTGGACGGAAATTTTAAAATTTTCCTCTGGCAACCGCTATTGAGCTCCCTCCTGGTGCACTTTGGAGGCCCAGATCCTCCGTTTATACAACATTGAGTCCCCTTAATCCAAGAATATTTCACATAACATTTGGTCAAGGTCATTTCTTTGATGACAATCTTCATTTTTAGGAAGATGTTGATTTTTACATATTTGAGAAAAATTTATACCACAATATCACAGCATGCTACTGGTCACCTATCATCACCCTGGACATCCTGGTTATGTTAAAGGTAACTGTTTAAGGTTTGTACATATTTGATTCTTGTGACCTTGAAAGTAGGTCCAGTTCATTTATTTGAGGAAAATTTATGCCACAATTCATCACCATATGTGTCTCAGTGATGCAGAAAAGTTGTTCAAAGATTTTAGAACATTTGACCCCTGTGACCTTCAACATTGGTCAAGGTCATCCATGCAGGGAACTTCATAGCACTACATCCCATGTACCTAATGGCCAAATATTATCATCCTGGAGCTTTTGGTTATTCAAAAGAAGTTGTTTAAATATTTTTGAATATTTGACCACTGTGGCCTTGAAAGTTGGTCAGTCATTTGTTGGAGGAAAATTGATTGCACTCTATCCTAGGTAAAGACTGGCCAAATAACATTACTCTTGGTTATTCATAAGAACTTGTTTTTAGCATATTTATCCCTTGTGATCTCAAAAGTAGGTCAAGGTCATTTATTTGAGGACATTTTAATAAAACTCCATCCCAGGTACCTACTGGCCTAGTAGCATGACCCTAGGTGCACAAGTTCTTAAGAAGAAGTTGCTTAAGGAAAAAAGTTGAGGACCACGAACAACACACCATAGCGTAAGCTCACAGGCAATATATTCATGCCAGGTGAACTAAAAATTAAAGCTGTATAAAGTCTGTACCGGGATTATATCTATTTGCGGGCAGCCCAGACAGCAGACTGCCAGGGTAGACACAGAAGTATCAGAGCCAGACTCCGGTGCAGGTGTAGTCGGCCTAAGAAGGGGAGGTGACCCTTAAACCATTCCGTAGAAGTAGAGCGCATGGATCAGTGGCCTCTTTTCTGATAGGTGTAAAACCTTATAGAAACATCACGTTTTACTTACAATTGCTCCCGTTATGCCCATGCCCCTTTACTTCAAAAGCTGACTTGTACAAGATATGGGTTTCCAATGGCCCCACTATTTTTTTATACCATCTCCAGGTGATAGATGTACAGTCATCTCTTCCAATCTGTCTGTGAATCTCCGGCAAGGTGAAGGCCGGACACCAAACCCAGGTCAAGGACTAACACATCATATCTTATCTATAAATAGCTGCTTATTTTACGTGATTAAGATGGAAAAATGACGTTCAGGATTTATCGTTACAGAATTGGGCGGTTATTGCAGGGCAAAGCTACAAGTGTAAACACACACGACTCCTCCAGAGCACATCAGTAAAACATTACGTCATCCCGATTACAGCTGGCAATTTTCTTTCCCTTGATAATCTATAAAGCTATAGTTATATTTAAACTACTTTATCACTCCCGATTTCTTTTCCAAAACATGTACTCACTTAAATTAACAAGGCTTCGTGTTTACTTACAGATGCTGACGGGCCGATTTTCTGTAGCAAAAAAACAAAAATTCTCAATGTACTGTTGCAGAAAGAGAATGAATCATTCCCATCTCTCCATGTACTTCAGGTATGTGTGAGCTCTACTGTGTTTATGAAACACCTATCAATATCATACTTCAAGGTCAAGGTCACATTATCATACTGCCTTTACCGTCAAGGTCATTAGATTGTACACACACAGGATTCAAGCTAGGTTATAGCTAGGGTAAGTAAGAGTGGTAAAATTATGTCTGTCAAGTCATGTCGCTGAGGTGTATCTCTGTCCATTCTGGCCACCAAGCTAAAAGTCTGTCCAGTAATATCTCTGAAGTGTAACTCGGTCCATTTTTGTTCCAGAGGTAATTGTCTGTCCTATCATTCCCTTAAGGTATCAATCTATCCAGTTTTGTCCATAGAAGAGTAGGGTTTATCATCAATAGCTCTGACAGATTGTACAATAGATACTAGAAACCTTTGATTTCAGATAGCAGCTTTCGGAAGCCAGAAGAATACACAACTCTCCTGGTCATCTTAATCCCTTCCGCCACAAATAGCTGAGGACGTCAATTCACATTGTTCATAAAGTGTTTCCTCAATCACTTCCTGTGTTTGACGAGTTTTGGTCGGTATATATCTTTACACCGCTCTAACAAGTGCTTCAAGAGGTTCACTCTTTAATTGGAACACAATACTTGTTTCCATGAGTATCCATGTTATAGTAAGGAAACAGAATCAATAGAGGTTCTATTGCACTCAAAGGACCGACCCCAATTTGTTCGATATGTCATTTCAGCATTTACAGTGAGCAGGCATGGATAAGGTATGGGTTCAATGGGGAAATCATAGCAACTCCTATAGAGTGAAAATTATAATAATCGCAGCCCCCCCCCCCCCCCCCCCGGGAGGATAACAACCCATCCTGTAAATAATGACTTTAATTTTGAGTGGGTAAACACACACATTTCTAGGGACATATCTTACATACATTACTTGCATCCTTAAAGGGATTACGCTTATAATGAAATTTTGCCAAGAATATGTTTACATGCTTCTACACCTGAAAACGCATGTAATAACATGGAAGTGGGATACAATTTTCTACGTCAAAGTAATTTCAAACTTGGCTCTAAAAATTCCCTAATCCTAGTTAAGAATTCGCAGCCATGCTTCTGTTTATCCGGGCAATTATTACTACAGAAAGGTTGAGTCTGGTGGCTCGCCAGCCAATCTAACGTTCTATACAGATTATGAGTTGGGTGATAGAGGTATCTTACAGACTCCCCAGATTCAGATAGGGGGGAGGGGCAGACGGAGTTGTGTTTAATTCTACCTTAATTAATGCCAACAAAATCACAAACATCAACATAATGGGTTACATCTACTGAAACGGAAAGGTATGCCCACTGTCAGATCAAACATCGAATCCGTGATATGTGCCCTCACAATCTTCAAATAACTGTGATATGTTGCACTTAAAACCTATTTTGAAACCTTCAAATAATCGTCCAACAATTTCAAGAATCTGTTATATTTGAGTAAAATGTGAGCCCCACTCTACCACCCTGTTACGTCACTTCCTGATTACACCAAAGATAACCGGGACACTTTCCTTGAGTGACCACTGGGCCCAGTACAGCAGAAGTGTACTAGACATGTGACAAGTGTTTGTGGTGAAACCAGAATTCGATACTAGATCCGGGTGTTACGTACCACAATGTAGACATATTTTTGCAACACACAATCATACTTCTGTATTCTATTCTAACCATTGCTTTGCTTGATTGTGTAAATGTCCCTGGGTTCAGTATACTTCCGGGTGTTACGATGGGTGGGAACCCCAATCCGGGTTTTACATCATATACAAACATGCACTATACTTTTGAGAAACTTAATATGATCCAACATCATCTTCTTTCAACATTCCTACTCTAATTTCAACATCGTTCACTTTCAATAAAGTTCAAAGAGTTTACACTTAAGTTTTATGAAATTACCTGACAGTGTGTTTGAAATGTTTACTCCCGGGTAGGATGGCTTCACAAGTGTTAAGTTTGCCTCGAGGAGTAGAAAAATCCATATACTTATGGCCCTTGAGTCAGATAGGTCATCTAAATAGCAAGATAACACATCTGCAAGTGCAACATAATACCAGGTAACTCTCAGGTATAAATACAATATTATCAGGTAACTCTCAGGTATAAATACAACATTACCAGGTAACTCTCAGGTATAAATACAATGTTATCAGGTAACTCTCAGGTATAAATACAACATTACCAGGTAACTCTCAGGTATAAATACAACATTATACCAGGTAACTATCAGGTATAAATAAAACATTACCAGGTAACTCTCATGTATAAATACAACATTATACCAGGTAACTCTCAGGTATAAATACAACATAATACCAGGTAACTCTCATGTATAAATACAACATAATACCAGGTAACTCTCATGTATAAATACAACATAATACCAGGCAACTCTCAGGTATACATAAAACATCATACCAGGTAACTCTCAGGTACGTATAAATACAATATTATACCAGGTAGCTCTCGGGTACCAATATGATATTACCAGATAACTCTAAGTGAAGTTTTGCTACATACCCTGTCACTATATAAAGTGAACAGTCAGGGTAAAGGACACATACTACTTCCATGTCTTCGTTAAACAATTCTGAGTTGTTACAATCGATGTAACTTTGTTTAACATCTCAAGTGAATGTCTACTCCAATCATTTAAGATTTTATTGGAGATTTAAACTTTTTGTTGGATTATGAAATGAGGATGACCAGGAATCATCCGCAATGTTCTGTATTAAGATTTTAGAAAGTAAAACGTCATTTAATCTGACCTTGATATGTCTGGTGACCTTGTAGTTCACATGTTGAAATGAAAAAGTAAACCAACATGACCTTGTCACTTTCTACTCATTGAATGCGTCGTAGATTATCTGGTTATTGGTTGGGTGCCTGTGGAGCAGTGAGTGTAATTTGATGGTGTTTATTGGTTGGGTGCCTGTGGAGCAGTGAGAGTGTAATTTGATGGTGTTTACACTCAAAAGATAAGAATTATGTTATGCTACCTCAGCGTCTTGTAAGAGAAAATCAATGAAATAAAATTTACAGTCATTTCTGAAATAATTTCCTTCTGACAGCTCCTAAAGACACCAAATCAATACCCCAGTCCTACGCCAGTGATCACAGCTGTAAGTTTTAATGCTTTCTTTTTCTTTTCAATTTCACATCACTGTGTAATAGTCTTGTTTTGTAGGATGCCATTGATTTTACGAGTTCTGCAAATCACACTGGAGCAACTATATGACCTTGTAAACTAACTTCATGTAACAGTGACCTTGAGAATTGTCCCGGTAACCTAGACATTAAATCATACTTTTCCATCCTGACGAAGAACGAAATGTTGACAGCTAAAGTAATGTCAAAACAGCGGAACAGAGGTAGCTTAAAACTTTGTATAAGGTGTCGCCAGTATTTTGACTAATGTTTGTTTTCGTGTTTCTCCTCCGAGATGAGTGTTTCCTCTACTTCTCAGTAGACGTCGTACCCCACGGATTCAGAGCACCCTCTACCATTCACAACTTTACCTCCGTTTCCTGGACTCTAGCTAACAACCCTCCCACCCACTGACTGGCCTGTGACGTAACACTATGTTATAGAATGTCAGGTATTTGATCCCTACCTCAGGCTTTACTACCTTGATAACAGGATTCCACAGCCAACTAGGCACTTGTAACAGAGGCTGTATGGTTCCTCTTTACCAATGAAATTTTAGTGAAAATAGACCGGAATGTGACCTTGGCTTAACTCAGTCACCCCTAAAGACACATTTGAACTCTTCCAATTCTATGGTTGGAATAGTTCAAAATGAAATTTCAGGGGTAAACGAGTTAATCAATGACCAGAAAGCTCAGTAGAGTGTCTGCTCAATGTCCAAAGGGTCTGTTCACATACCCCTGTATAACCTTCAGGGTTCAAACCTCTCTTTGACCTTGTTCAAACCTCTCTTTGACCTTGAAGGTTCCCAATTTCAATTGCTATGTTCGGCTATAGAATTCACTGGTTCACATTGAAACAACATAACATTCTACCGGGGTCTAGGTGGAGGTGGACTGTGAGACTTTGAGAATATCAGTTACGTTTCATGACTTGATGATTTGTAGTATTAACGGTAAATGTGACTCTCTTTATGAGTGTGTGGATGGGGTGAGTGTGTGGATGGGGCGAGTGTGTGGATGTGGTGAGTGTGTGGATGGGGTGAGTGTGTGGATTGGGTGAGTGTGTAGGTGGGGTAAGTGTGTGTGGATGGGGTAAGTGTGTNCTGGATGGGGTGTGTCTGGATGGGGTGAGTGTGTGGATGGGGTGAGTGTGTGGATGGGGCGAGTGTGCGGATGGGGTGAGTGTGCGGATGGGGTGAGTGTGCGGATGAGGTGAGTGTGCAGATGGGGTGAGTGTGCGGATGAGGCGAGTGTGCGGATGGGGCGAGTGTGCGGATGGGGTGAGTGTGCGGATGGGGTGAGTGTGCGGATGGGGTGAGTGTGTGGATGGGGTGAGTGTGTGGATGGGGCGAGTGTGCGGATGGGGCGAGTGTGCGGATGAGGTGAGTGTGCGGATGAGGTGAGTGTGCGGATGAGGTGAGTGTGCAGATGGGGTGAGTGTGCGGATGAGGTGAGTGTGCGGATGAGGTGAGTGTGCGGATGGGGTGAGTGTGTGGATGGGGTGAGTGTGTGGATGGGGTGAGTGCGGATGAGGTGACGGTGTGTGGATGGGGCGAGTGTGTGGATGGGGTGAGTGCGGATGAGGTGACGGTGTGGATGGGGTGAGTGTGTGGATGGGGTGAGTGTGCGGATGAGGCGAGTGTGTGGATGATGTGAGTGTGTGGATGGGGCGAGTGTGTGGATGGTGTGAGTGTGTGGATGGGGTGAGTGTGTGGATGAGGACGGAGCGGATGAGGTGAGTGTGTGGACGAGGTGACGGTGTGGATGAGGTGATGTTGTGGATGAGGTGACGGTGTCTGAGAATCAAAGTATATTTACCACAGAACACAAGTTTTAGGAAGGCTAGTGCTGAGGTAGCATAAACACAGGAGAGTTCGTGGGAATGAAGCGACAGTTATAACAGAACAATAACAACATTATATCGTAAACCTGTGAAAGTTAAACCTTAGCACGGGGTGAAGAGTCATCATGACATTTGTATAAAGATTCACGGCCAATGAATTTGTTCTTATCACCTATTAATGTTTTGTTAGCATTTCAATAAACAAATTATAAGCTATTAAATTTCACAGAGAAACAGTGGCCATTTAAATCGTAAAATGTAAATTCGATACATCCTGTGGCAACAATTTCTACAGATGGAACTCGTAAGGGATATTTAATCTGTTCTTACCAAAACAATACTTGTCCTGTTACTGTAATACGAAGCATAAATAATATTTGTTTGTACGGCTGGCCGTGTGCTGACGTGTAAGTGTGATCAATAGACATCAGACGTTAATTGTGTCAATATTATCGTCAAACAATGTAATGACATATATCGATTCTTAAACAATAAGATTTGACGGAGAAAAGTCTACAGGTATATTGATAGGTAAACAGCTAAACAGGGGTCACTGCCTTATCTGTCAATCAAAACCACAACTTATGAGAACAAGTCAAAAATCTTCATTTCACGCAAAATTCTGGAATTATCAAAATAAGAATCAGCTGTATGTGGTTTGGTGTATACCTAGCGAGTCAGGTAAAACAAACGTATGGCACATGGCAGGTATCCTGAAAGTTCATCGCTAGTACACCATCATAGGTCTCCGGGTCAGCAAAAATGCCCCCTTGTATGGGGCCAGTTAGGTGTACATAATGAGTTAATGACTGTCGCACAACGAACCAGTGTTTCTGGCAGGAGAGGTAGATATCAACGGTCGACACGCTTAACTATATCATTTATATAGAACAGGGTGTGTAGGTATCATCGACCCGACACCCGGACACCTGACCCCTTATACAGCACAGGGTGGGTACCTACATATCATAACCCAACCACTCAGTAACTTGACCCCTTATATAGTACAGGATGGGTACCTACATAGCATACCCCAACACTCAGTAACCTGGCCCCTTATATAGTACAGGGTGGGTACCTACATATCATACCCCAACACTCAGTAACCTGGCCCCTTATATAGTACAGGATGGGTACCTACATATCATACCCCAACACTCAGTAACTTGGCCCCTTATATAGTACAGGGTGGGTACCTACATATCATAACCCAACACTCAGTAACCTGGCCCCTAATATAGTACAGGATGGGTACCTATACATATCATACCCCAACACTCAGTAACCTGGCCCCTTATATAGTACAGGATAGGTACCTACATATCATACCCCAACACTCAGTAACTTGGCCCCTTATATAGCCCCTTATATAGTACAGGGTGGGTACCTACATATCGTACCCCAACACTCAGTAACCTGGCCCCTTATATAGTACAGGATGGGTACCTACATATAATACCCCAACACTCAGTAACTTGACCCCTTATATAGTACAGGATGGGAACCTACATATCAAACCCCAACACTCAGTAACTTGGCCCCTTATATAGTACAGGATGGGTACCTACATATCAAACCCCAACACTCAGTAACTTGGCCCCTTATATAGTACAGGATGGGTCCCTACATAGCATACCCCAACACTCAGTAACCTGGCCCCTTATACACAACAGGGTGGGTACCTATGTATTACATTACAACAACCTGTAATTTAACCCCTAATAAGACTCCTTTTTTATGATATATATGCATACACAATACCAGCAACAGTCAAATCCTTACCTAAAAGTAGTTAATAGGAACAAATACCTGAAACCCTGCCCTAACTAATGTCAGAATGGACAAGTTCCTAACAGCTCAATCTCCTCAACTCATTCACCCCTGAAGGCACATTTAAACTCTTAAAATTCAAAGGTTGGCATAGTTCATTATGAAATTTCAGGGATGAATGAGTAAATGGATGCAGGGAACAGTTTCATTGTCTTATTTTTCCAATTTTGAGAATTCTTCAGGCCAAAATCTTAATGCTATTCTTTTGTATCCTTTCACTTTACACTAAATATAGAAGATATAGCCAGATTCAATAATAGATGGCTCTAAAAACAAATAAGATGCTGGTTGCAATATTGTACGGACAACTTTTATTGAAGAAGACCATCATCAAGGTCAATGTTCATAGTCAAGGTCAACCTACACACTTTCCAAGGTTAGACAGGAATATGATGTTTATTTGACAAGTATCAGTTGTCACCATTAGATATGGCACCTGATTTCGTCCGGCTGTCACCTAAAACAGTTTGTCAGCCTGAACACCCCTCCCTGTCCCACCGGACAACAGCTGTCGTAGGTAAACAACTCATGCAGTGTTGTTTATGTGTACAACACATGTTACACGGAAGCTTTCACATACACTGGCTTGATGTGTATTGATGAAAACATCTGGGAGACACAGATCAGGTGTAATCTGTTGATACACAATCACCCAGGTGGCAGTGAAGGAGAAAATACCCCTCCCTCATGTGACCAATAATGCTGTCATGTGACCAATAACTCTGTTCAGTGACCAATATAACACTGTAGCTGGACTAATCAGGTGGAAAGTCAGACCTGTGTCTGTTTCCAGGTAAATGAGAGCAAGACTAGGCGAGGACCCATTGCCCTTACTTGTGACATGTTAAGGGTGAGAGCGAGACTAGGCGAGGACCCATTGCACTTACTTGTGACATGTTAAGTGTGAGAGCAAGACTAGGTGAGGACCCATTGCCCTTACTTGTGACAGGTTATGTGTGAGAGCGAGACTAGGCGAGCACCCATTGCCCTTCCCTGTGACATGTTAAGTGTGAGAGCGAGACAAGGTGAGGACCCATTGCCCTTACTTGTGACATGTTAAGGGTGAGAGCGAGACTAGGCGAGGACCCATTGCACTTACTTGTGACATGTTAAGTGTGAGAGCAAGACTAGGTGAGGACCCATTGCCCTTACTTGTGACAGGTTATGTGTGAGAGCGAGACTAGGCGAGCACCCATTGCCCTTCCCTGTGACATGTTAAGTGTGAGAGCGAGACTAGGCGAGGACCAATTGCCCTTACTTGTGACATGTTAAGTGTGAGAGCAAGACTAGGTGAGGACCCATTGCCCTTACTTGTGACATGTTAAGGGTGAGAGCGAGACTAGGCGAGGACCCATTGCCCATACTTGTGACATGTTATGTGTGAGAGCGAGACTAGGTGAGGACCTATTGCCCTTACTTGTGACATGTTATGTGTGAGAGCGAGACTAGGTGAGGACCCATTGCCCTTACTTGTGACATGTTATGTGTGAGAGTGAGACTTCGTGCCAGGTGAGCTAAAAATCAATATGGATAACAAAAAGGGAACCTTCATGTGAAATTTGACAAAGATCCCTTAATCAGTTTCTGAGAAATAGGCTAACAAACTTAAACTCTTAAATTTAAAATGATTGCCTGTTGCCATTTGTGTTTCCGATCAGTTCCAAAATATTGAGTCCACCTTGAAAGTTTATATGAGATGTATACATGACCTTGACCTTTGATGTAAGATGTACTTATATACATATCATTATAAGGCTGAGATGTTTAATTCTAATCCTTCCAAGGAAGATTATCAAGATGATGTACAGTTCACAGGAAATCCTGTACGGTATAGGTACAGATCAGGGTGAAACGGTAATACAGGTGCAGGTCACAAGGTCAACAGTACATCAGGTAAATCAAAATATTTGTGTAGACACAGTGTATCAACACGCTCTGTAAAGAGACAGGAAGTTTTGTTTTGAAGTGAGAAAGAAAGTAAATAGATTTACATTGAGACGTTTGTGGATATATATTTCCTGATTGTGTGGCGGGGAGATAGCACCTGACCTCGAACCATTGATAAAGACGGACTCCACACAGCTACCTGTTGCTGTAGTAATTAATTACTCGCTCCTTATCGCCAGTTATCTAGTTATGACACTCCCGTTTTGCGTAATTTCCACTTCTACCAATACACAACAGGCAAGCAAAACATGTTTATTTACATGTCAACATATAGGTAGGTATATATACACCTACAAAATCTCGCATCCTAATTACATCAACTCCCTAACTTCCTATAGGTCATGTATACCTACCTCAGTTTTATACGTCTTGTAATACACTTGTAATACACCGTTTTAACCCGTTACTCTTTATATCCTATTTATATATGCGCACTATAAAAATGAACTCATTGCCTCTGGCCTATTTTAGTAACCGGGAAACAACAGTCTTCTAACCAAACTGCGTATAGATGTATTATTGCTCGGTATTGGGTTTGTGTGTTACGCATTAATCCCCCTGGCCTCTGACTACATCATTTGTATCAGTTTGCAGATTGTGGGAAGCCGTACTATGTCAGATGCACTGAGACTGTACTAGGACGACGTCATAAAGCAAGCCAGGCAGAAATGAGTTGTTTTTGTATGGGGAGGTTTGATCGACTATCCTACCCTTTTATCCCTAACAGTCCACCCCGAACACGATTGTCTGTGTATGGACATGTAGGTAATAAATATAGGAGACTGTAGGTATAAGGACAGTGATGGACAAGGTGCCAGTCACTCACCACTCCTGGGGATCTATAAAAGTAATTAATGGCCAGGCATGATGCACAGTGATTCGGTCATTAACTTTAACTATAGGCTTGCACGTAAGACAATATGATTCCAGCAATAAATGTCAGCTAAATTAAGCCGTGCTGTGAGCATCTTTGAAATCTTGTGTTTCACCTCAAACCAAGCTTAACGCATGCACTCCGCTGTCTGGGTCATAGTGTTAAATCTCGGGATACTTATATCTGCTCCTCCATTTTTTCTCCAGTCTGGTTAGTGGTATATAGCTACGATATTTATATCTACCCTTCCATGATCTTTCCATGTTATGATCAATATTTTACCATCCTTCGATCTCTCCAAGAGCTCTAGATCTGTTTTTTTCTCCAGTCTGGTTAGTGGTATATAGCTACGATATTTATATCTACCCTTCCATGATCTGTCCATGTTATTATTACTGAGAGCTCTAGGTCAACATTTTACCATCCTTCGATCTCTCCGAGAGTTCTAGATCAACGTTTTACCATCCTGCGATCTCTCCGAGAGCTCCATATAAACTTACCTGTGACCTCACCTGGACAATTAGCGAGACAATGATGACAATTTCCTGTTTACTGAATTAGACCAATTACCTTTCCTATTCTAATTGATTACCTACTCTCAGTCATTAATCATCAGTGGTAATAACATAATGGCAGTGTGCCCTAGTCCACCTCTGTGTTTGTGAGGTGTGGCATGAAGTCAGATATTATTAACTCGTTCACCACTGAAATCTCACAATGAACTATTCCAACCTTTGAATTGGAAGAGTTCAAATGTGTCTTCAGGGATGAATGAGTTAACTGTCCTGGGCTACCACCAGAGCTGTATTTGTTGGGTAATATCCTATATAGGTTAGTGATAGGTGTTGAGAAATGTCCATGTTCACCCTTTCTACAACATCGAGCAAAAGTGTTAAAACCATAAGGTAGGTCATCATAAGACCAATCCTTGGATATTTATTTTCAATAATTATGGTATGAAGTGTCAATAAATTCCAGCCTTACGTTATTATAGTACTATACCAGACAAAGCGTGTTTTTTTTCTATTCACGAATTATCAATTTTTTTTGTCACTCATCCACAAAAACATTCCGGGTGTTGGAAGGAAATAACTTGTCTAACACAGGGCGAGTGTTGGTCAGCATTTCAGCACAGTCGTTCAAACCATCAGCTGACCAGTGATGCGGTCACATATAGATAGTCTATATAACAAGATACCATATACAGCCCCAGTTTATTCTAGAGTTGATTTCTTCCTGTTTTATATATCTCTCGGTATCTCAGACATGAGCCTTATTCACTTACCGACATCCTGGGGCACATGTTGGCCTGGCTAATAACACACATTATAGGAGGCTATCAATTCAAGATATAGAGCCAAATTGCCTGCCTATAGAACCAGGTTCATGTAATAACAAAACCATTGGCTGGTCATTAGGTGTCACCTCTTAGCTGTATACCAGTCGCCACCCACACAACCACTGACCAACTTATCACTGGACCATAACCATTCACCATCTAATCACTGGACCATAACCATTCACCATCTCATCACTGGACAATAACCATTCCCCACCTAATCACTGGACCATAACCATTCACCATCTAATCACTGGACCATAACCATTCACCATCTCATCACTGGATCATAACCACCCTCACTAATCAATGGACCATGACCACCCCCACCTAATCACTGGACCATAACCACCTTCCACCTAATCACTGGACCATGACCACTCTCACTTATCACTGGAAAATAATCACCCTCCACCTAATCACTGGACCATAACCACCCTCCACTTAATCACTGGACCATGACCATTCACCACCTAATCACTGGACCATGACCACCCTCCACCTTATCACTGGACCATAACCACTCTCACTAATCACTGGACCATGACCACCCTTCACCTAATCACTGGACCATAACCACTCTCACTAATCACTGGAACATAACCTTTTATTTGACCTCAGGGTCTGTTGAATTGAAATAAATAAATAAAAAGAATATAATAGATATTGGGCCATCGAGTAAATAAAAGGAATTTTTTGTTTATCAAATGTAGATGTTGGATGTAGCGCACTTTATGGAATGGAACCGCTAAGGATCATATGGTACAGGGAGATGGCTATGTGGGAAATCAGGACTTGGCAATACCGGTCCCAATCTGCTGCCAGGGTTACCTCCCCCTGTAACATCACCTAGCTCTATTGTTCTGTCTAATACCGCGCCTAATGAACCGACAACAGCTATATATTCATTCTCCATGGATTAGGGAGTATATAAATACGTCAGTTACAGGATGTGCTCAGTCTCCCATACTCTACATGAACTCCCCCGTGGAATACCGCTACACACCATCACATATAAATCTCTTGCAATGCCCTATTGAAACAGCTTGAAATAGACAAAATGATTTTGTTTTTATCGACAAAGTCCGTTTTAGCAACGAGGGATAATCGATAATCGGCTGTAACTCGGTGCAGACATATTTCTATTAACTTTGCACTATAAGTTCACATCAAAAAGCAGAGATATTTCACATGAATGATTTCCTGTGAAATCCCAGGATTGAAGTGCCGAGTTGATGATGTTTACATGTATTGTGCATTTGGTCTGTGTACTTTCTGCTCTCCCAAAAGAAAGTCAAAGAGCACAGATCCCCGTAGACAGGGAGTGTTGGAAGGGCAAGGCTTGTCTTTGGAGACGGAGAATAGCAGGAATGGAAAAGGGGGTGTTAGTGGATCAAACAGGTAGGGAGGAGTAGGTACATCTTATTGAAGGCATCACTGACAGGGGTCATAGTTCACATACATGTAGGTGTAAAAAAACCTCCCCCTCAAATAGGTAGGGTCATACTGTACACTCTCATAACACAAAAGCATATAGCTTACATAGATTGGATCATAGGCCCCTTACATAGGTAGGGTCATAGCCCCCTTACATAGGTAGGGTCATAGCCCCCTTACATAGGTAGGGTCATAGCCCCCTTACATAGGTAGGGTCATAGCCCCCTTACATAGATTGGATCATAACCCCGTTACATAGATGGAATCATAGCCCCCTTACATAGGTAGGGTCATAGCCTCCTTACATAGGTAGGGTCATAGCCCCTTACATAGGTAGGGTCATAGCCCCCTTACATAGGTAGGGTCATAGCCCCCTTACATAGATGGGATCATAGCCCCCTTACATAGGTAGGGTCATAGCCCCCTTACATAGGTAGGGTCATACCTAAAGGGGATTAGTAGTAATTTATTCCACTTTTTGTATGTAAGGTCAGGTCAAGCATTATACATTTCTCCTTTCTTCTTATAGATCATTCATCGGACAAGTCTCCCCTCCCCNTTATTCCACCTTTTGTATGTAAGGTCAGGTCAAGCATTATACATTTCTCCTTTCTTCTTATAGATCATTCATCGGACAAGTCTCCCCTCCCCCCTAACCTGTCCTGTCCCTCTTAAAGATCATTCATCGGACAAGTCTCCCCTCCCCCCTAACCCATCCTGTCCCTCTTATAGATCATTCATCGGACAAGTCTCCCCTCCCCCCTAACCCGTCCTGTCCATCTTATAGATCATACAGACGAATCTTCCCCTACCCCCTCACCTCTAATACATACACGTCTTCCCTTACCCCCTCACCCCTAACCCGTCCCGTCTCTGTTATAGATCATACAGACAAGTCTCCCCCTTCCCCCTCAACCCTATTTAGACATGTCTTCCTTTACCCCCTCACATGTCCCGTCTCTGTTATAGATCATACAGACAAGTCTCCCCCTTCCCCCTCACCTCTATTAAGACATGTCTCCCCCTACCCCCTCACATGTCCCATCTCTGTTATAGATCATACAGACAAGTCTCTCCCTTCCCCCTCACCCCTTTTAAGACATGTCTTCCCTTACCCCCTCACATGTCCTGTCCCTGTTGTAGATCATACATAAGACATACAGTAAACCTGTAAATCTTGATTAATGACTAGCCCCCCCATCAATAGGTACCCCCACCCCAATCAATGGGTAATTCCACTTATAATGGATAAAAGATCCTATCAATAAGTAAAACCCAATGTAAATGGATTAATCAGTACTCTTTACAAAACAGATTTAAATAGATTTTAAAACATTTAGCAGACAATGCGGTATGGTCTTGATACATATAAATTAACAGACAAAAGGTACCCAGGGCCTGTAAACTGATAAAATATTATCTTTTAACTCATTCATCCCTGAAGACACATTTGAACTTTTCCAATTCAAAGTTTGGAATAGTTCATTATGAAATTTCAGTGGTGGATGAGTTTAAAGGAAAACATGGAAAAGTACCATTATCTGGCAACAAATACTTTCTCATATGATATAGAAAAGAAGAACAAAGGCCTGCTTCATGGTTTTATATCATTCTGGTTAATAGATCTAAACATGGAAGAGGTACACTGGACCTGTGTACACCTGCACCATGATACTGCATAACTGATCAGTCACAGAAGTAGGCACATGATTAACCCTACAGGCCAATAAGGCCACCAGCCATTCAGAACCCCCACATTAATTTGTTGGAATCAGCAGTGTGTCAACATCTGATCAATGGCGCTGACAACATATTGTACACTAATGGGACCGGTAGTGGGGCCAGACTCAGTGAGAACTGGGGTGACTGGGTATGTCTGTAAACCCCTGGGGGCGAGGGTTAGCTCCACTGGGGTCAGCAAGTATGTATTTGATCACACCTCAAGGCTACTGTGCTCTTTATAATTTGTATCAATGAAAAGCAGTTTGTATTAAAGATGTGTTTCTCATAAAAACAGATTTGGGTATTTTTTTGTGTCATTCCCGACTAGGATTATTGAAACTGAATCAGGCTAGGTGAAAAATTTACATAATTTACACATTAATATTCTAGACAACCTTGGAACACATATATAAAATGACAGTCACAAATACCGCTGCATAGCTAACCTACAGCCACCATAGATGGTGTATTGTTGAGGATGTGGACCCCAGTTCTCTGTCTAACTGTAAAACCTGAATGACTTGATGTATGCAATGAACACTGGAGACTTATAGTGTCTGCTCACCTCAACAGGTGAAGGGGGAGGAGGGCAACGGGGTAAGAAGACAAGGGAAAAAAGAGAAATAGAGAAATAGAAAAGGGGGAATTCAGGGAAGGAAAGGGAGGATAAATAGAAATATGTGAAATGGGATAGGAAAGAGGAGAGGCACAGAAGAGGGGAAGATAGGGAAAGTGGAAATAGAAAGTAAAGGGAAGGTGGATATAAGGAGTGATGGAAGGAGCAAAAAGGTAAGGGAGGAGAAATAGAAATAGGAGGAAGGTCAGGAGACAGGGAAAGAGAGATGGAGAATAGGAAGGAAAGAGGACAGGGAAAGAGAGATGGAGAAAAGAAAGGAAAGGGGACAGGGAAAGAGAGATGGAGAAAAGAAAGGAAAGGGGACA
>NW_018406560.1:7793-38458 GCF_002113885.1 Mizuhopecten yessoensis | reverse complement strand
GCAACAATTTAAAGTTCAGGGTTCGAATACCGGTCTAGCCCCACTGAACTCTACACAAGATAGCTCAGTCAGGAAGAGTGATAGAGCAACAATTTAAAGTTCAGGGTTCGAATACCGGTCTAGCCCCACTGAACTCTACACAAGATAGCTCAGTCAGGAAGAGTGATAGGGCAACAATTTAAAGTTCAGGGTTCGAATACCGGTCTAGCCCCACTGAACTCTACACTCAGGACACTGGTGTTGATTATATTTTGTTCATTTAATAATAATAATAATTTGAGGTTTTTATACACCGCTTTATCTTACCTAGGTCACAGGTTGTCTTAAATCGGTTCACAAATTATTATCCGTGGTTATAGGGCCTTTACAACATACAGCCGGTGCTGCTATTTCAGCGCTCGCAGCTATTATTCAACAATTCTAGCACTGCCCAACCACGTACTCATTTACAGCTGAGTAGACTGGAATAAGTGGAATAAAGTATCTTGTTCAAGAATACAACATAGTGCCGTGTCGTGACTCGAACCCGCAACCCTTCGGTCACGACCCGGCATCCTACCACTAGGCTACTGCACCTCCTAAGCTTTCGATCATCTCTACTTTTTTATAAAGTCCCACAGGATTTGGTTTTCCTATCAGAAATGATATATTAAAGTTATAATCCAGTGTAGTTACATTTTTGACAGGACCAGGTGAGCTAAACGCCATTGAATTCAGAAAAGTGGCGAATTCATGTTGTTGATTTTTTTAGTTTAAGTATACAGTGTTTTATTACAACACTATGTTACCATACAGGTGTTGTGACCCGATACAAATTTACAACCCAGATTTACCTCGGTCTTTTATATGACAGCAATACACTGGCCCAAAATACCCCCCCCCCCCCCCCCCCCAAGATAAAACCACATTACTGTAAAAGGATTCCTCAATCAAAACTCAATGTAGTGATCATAGGATTTTTACAAATCTTTTCCACTTCAAAGTTTTGACTTAAATGTGTCTATAATTGATCCATAGATATTTGTCAACAAACACGAGTGGGTCAACAGACAACCCTTCACAGCCATTACATCAGACAAGAAACCTCTTCTGTTGCTTTGTACCGCAATAAATTCCCTACATGTGCATTATCTTTAAAATAAAATCGCTGAGTTATAATAGCGATTTTAGAGTCGACTAGTATCAAGAAAGCTTATGAAGTTTTTGGTAGAAAATGTGTTGGTTACATACATCAGGTAAAATTCCCCCTTGAAAAAATCGTCTGCCCTTTACAATTACACCGATTTAAAACTATGTATTGATATTAGAAATAGATCATTTATACTACACAGTGTATTAGGAATTGTACTGTGTATAATAATCTTTTGTTATGAAGTTATATTTATAACAGATTGTTTGGCCTCCATCATAAACAAGTTGAGCTGTAAGCCAGCTTCTCCATTTTAATGTTCAATATTTCGAAATTAGTAATTTGAATTCATAAATATTGCATCTGCTAAAGCTTTGCAATCAATGAATCAAATTTCCAGTATCAAGAGGCTTATCAGCTGAATGACATTGTATCTAATTTGTCTATGACGAGAACTCCAATCTTCAATTCAATTTTTCTGTTACTTGATTGCCAGTCTCCAATTTAATTCAGACCATTTAATTTTATGGAAATGCTCTATACAACTTGAAATACAACATATAGTTAGTGAAAAGGTTTGTGTGTGACTCTGGTATGTACCAATGGTAAAAGCCGGTATGATTTATTGTGGACTGACCACCACAGCTGCCTTGACCAGTGTGGTCCTGTGTCCAGTGTCAGTTTTACAATTATTTATCTATGTATACCTCATCACAGTGTCCACTATATAAATGTTTATTTGTCATGGTCATGATCCCCAGCTGACTAAGGCAGCTGACCAAGGCGGTCTGCGTCCTCATTACCTAGTGCTGGTCATTAGGAATGACCATGTCTCATTACCACCACCACCCCTCAGGCCACTGACCAAGTGTCTTCAGCCACCATGGACAACCAAAAATTAACGGCTCTGGCCACTGACATCTTGTTTATTTGACCAGCAGCAAATGTCTGTTGACCCTTACAAACAGCTGTCCATCTTGTGATGCTGTGGCCGGAAAAGCCACTGGACACAGTATCAAACTTTTCACAATCATGAAATATGTTTTTACATCAACATTACACTGATAAGATTTGTCCAGTACCAGTGTTACAAGTCCCATTATCTACGGCCTTTGGCTGTAGACCCCAGCAGATTGACCGATCTATACCCTTCCAATCCATTACCAGTATCATATCTGATGTTTGAAAATCAAATTCCAAACAAGCCACCTGATAGGTCCTTCAGGAACCAATCATATTTGAATGTTTGAATATAAACTTGTATATGGAAGGAATGACCTGGTTCTTTATCTTATCTGTTATCAATGTCCAGCCATATCTACCTGATGGACATAGAATACTGATTGACTGTGATGTCAGGGTCGTAATTGGATTACAAATAGGGCTAGGGTCCTGCCACTCACTGACCAGTAGAAGGGGCTTGTCACAAGACTGGTTAATCCTCAGCTCTCCCACTGTTATGTAGCTTAGAATGGTCAAGCTTAGAGAAGTTTAGGGAGCTAGATTTACGCAATGGTCATAACAATTATCCTCTTACCTAAGGCACTGTATAGTGACCAGCACATCATGTCAGGGGAGACATTTCAAGTGGGCTCCAGCTGTGCTGGTCAGCTTACCCTCATAATGCCCAGTGGTCAGAGCAAGTGGTCAGCTATACTGACACTGGCAGTGACAAGATTTGATGTCATCCACACCTCTGCTGACCAGTGGTCAAAAATTGGCAGGCAGCAGTTAGATAACATTTGTGAGTAATTATACTGACCACCCACACTTCTCAGCACTCCATGTCAGACAGGATCTGAAATAAAACAAAATATATTTATAGAGAAAAGTAATTGTGCATGAAAACAGTTCAGTTCATCACCTACAGTGCAGCAGCAGGTTTGTCTTCAGCTGTATTGCATTCATTTGCGTTAACCTTTCAATCTCATTTGCTATGCATTTAATCTTTTTTAAACCCTGAGCAGTTCGATCATTCTATGGATCTATGTGCATGTATCAAGGTCTTGCCCCCACCTCCTATCCTACATTTAAAAAAAGAATATCTGTAGAAATATGAGTTATATTTATTGTTATCTGGTAACTGAGGTTGATCACTATAAGCCCAATGATTGCATTTTTTGTTCTCAATTTTAATCATTTTAAAAATCTCTAATTTTCTGTTAATGCGTCATTAAGCTGATATGGTCTGACATAACAGGATCTAGATTTACAAGTGGGAAACAAGATAAAAAAATCATATCTAGATACCATTTGCGAAATTGAGACTGAATTATAAAAAAAATGCAAAACCAAAAAAGATGACAATTTCATTTTTTTTTAATATCTAGTTATCAAATGCAAAATTGAGACCACAATTTCCTTTTTTTCAGTTATGCAAAATAAAAAAGATGACAATTTTGTTTATTTTGTTGAAAAGATGGTGACACTATTTTTTGTTTTTTGTTCCTGAACATGTATGAAAACTTGTGTGATACCCTACATATTTGTGGCTAGGAGATAATCATTATCGGGAGCTGGGACATTGTCGGCGGGTGTCTGCATGCAGATGCCTGATAGTCAGTCTCTATAGAATAAAAAGGGTTTCCATGGAATCCGAGCCTTCAGTTTCCATGGAATCCGTGGCGTTACCTTGGAATCAGGGGCTGTTAGGGAAAGTGTTCCTACTGAATGAGAAGGTGACCCTAGGACTGACCCCCACATTGATATGCAGAATGTGCCAGATAAGAAAACATTTACGGGAAGCTGTTAACCCCGGGTTGAGTGCCAACATTGAATTACAAGGACAGGGACACTGACAGGCCCCTAATCCCAACTACACATCCATCAACTCCCATTTTAATCCGAAGCTCCCTAGGGAGTCGTCAGGAATAATCATAACAGCGGCAGCCCCCACTCTAGCCCTGACCAGCCACAGCCTGAGGAACTACAGACAGGAATCAATCTCACAGGCTCATTCCGACTAATTACAACACAGCTGTAAGTCAGCGAGAAACCAACCCGAGATTATATCTCAAAACCTTTAATTGTAGAAACTATTCAACTGATTATGACATTTCCATAGTAACTATTGTTCAACTGACTAGCCAATTTCCTTACATTCTCTCTAACCATGATTAAGTTTCCCTGACTTATGAAAAAGATAATCATTATCTTTCAAATAACAAATTTGACTCCAACAATGAGTCACACTAGACCCGAGTATCCCTCATCTGCGACAGTTATTCACCATAGTGTCACATGCCTTTATTGGCAGAAATTGTCGTGATATGCAAATGAGCCATTATCATGGAGAAAACCTATAAGGGGCGAGGAAATAAAGTGTGATTTATCAATAGCTCGCTGCCTGGCTGCTGATGATAATTTTCAACATAGATTAATGTATTGGATGAATGCATATCTTGTCAATTTTTATTAAAACTGCTCCGTTTGAGTTTTTACGACTCAGCAGCTGTAACAATGCACGCTAGTTCCTGCTTCTGTCCCTAATCACAGAGACATCAGAGTCGCGCATAAATAGCCACTTATTAAAACGTTCCAGTGACACGGACATCATTCTTCCCACTATATGACACATACAGAAATAGCTGATAAAAACTCCTTTTGATCCAATAATTTTCGAACTTTTTAATATAAGGTGATGCAGGCAAGTCTGTCATATATCAAAAGGATGGTGTTTCTATTTCAATATTACAGTTGTAACTGTCGCTCCATATGGCAACTGTGATTTTTATGATTTAAATTAATCGTAGATATTTTTGATGTGGGGCTGAGTTTATCATAGGAGATCAATGTTATTTACTCATGTTGATTACACAACAGATGTTTGGAAACAAATTATCACATATTATAATTTTTTGGCAAGTTTAAAATCTGAAATTGAATTTATCGAGCCTCTAATATTCTTGCATTACTATCATTAAACGAAGTATAGAAAACAAAAACATTTTGATGTGCTTCATTGCCAAAAGGCATGACCATCATTGTGCAAGAACACCAGTCTTTTTACATTCATGGCAAATCAATTATTTTATTATCTTGCTGACCACAGCCTTGACCAGTGAACAATTACTAGGGATGCATCATGAACTGATAAAAGCTGCATGTTATTTGCATATCTGTAGCATTAGATCTAATAAACATGGATTTTCACAGTCCTAAGTGATGACAGGCCTGATGAAGATAGATAAGTTTAACTGGGGAAATGACAGCCACTGTAACCAGGGGACAAACAGCCAGACTCTGTAACCAGGAGACAAACAGCCAGACTATGTAACCAGGGGACAAACAGTCGGCCTCTGTGACCAGGAGTCATACAGTCAGCCTCTGTAACCAGGAGACAAACAGCCAGACTCTGTAACCAGGAGACAAACAGTCAGCCTCTGTAACCAGGATACAAACAGTCAGCCTCTGTAACCAGGAGACATACAGTCAGCCTCTGTAACCAGGAGACGTACAGTCAGCCTCTGTAACCAGGAGACATACAGCCAGCCTCTGTAACCAGGAGACATACAGTCAGCCTCTGTATACAGGGAACATATAGTCAGCCTCTGTATCCAGGGAACATATAGCCAGCCACTGTAACTAGGTTGAAACAGCCACTGTATCCAGGGAAAATGGTTATCTCCTTTGACCATGATGAAACAGTCACTGTCAACACACTAACTTGTATGTTAAATCCAGCAACTAAAGAGAAAGCAATCAAACAAATACAACAGCACTATTACAAAAGGTCAGGCCAAGAAAAGGGAAGCAAGCCAGGTTATATCTAATATACCAGTGGTATTATTATAGGTCTGATCAAGTCAATGGGAATCAATCCAGACCCGGCAATACTACAGGCTGGTCAGATCAATGGCTTTATTCTGTAGCTAAATTGCTGGTAACCATGTAACATAAGAAATCTGTCTCTCATAGCACCATGAGATCCATCTTATCTGATCCGTCTTCTAATGTGGCATGAAGTGAAACTTGGCCAGCTCACACCTGCCTATAGATTCTGCCTTGTGTTATCACAAAAAAATCAATTCTCAAAATTAGATGCACCTCTTTCTAAATGAAGCCGCAGCTAATTTTTTCTTAATTTTTTTTTTTTCAAATGGAAGGAAAACCCACGGCTTTTATCGAAATGACCGAAACATTCTTTTTCCAAACATTGCTGCCGTCAGCAAAA
Source organism: Mizuhopecten yessoensis (assembly GCF_002113885.1). Classification (NCBI taxonomy): domain Eukaryota; kingdom Metazoa; phylum Mollusca; class Bivalvia; order Pectinida; family Pectinidae; genus Mizuhopecten; species Mizuhopecten yessoensis. The sequence continues at coordinate 32,156 of NW_018406560.1, read as the reverse complement.
ATTAAAACACAGCTCATACATACACATCTTTGATACGGAATATGTAGATGGACTTATGCTCTTTATCAGAAAGTGGGCCGAGACAGGAGAGAACAGAATTAGGGGCTGTAAACTCTGCCAGGAATACTGTTTGGTAAGAAAGATTGAGGGGTGGTGAAGCACAGGGCTCAGTGTCATCCTCCCCGTGTCAGGGAGGGACCATAACAAGACACCCACCCAACTCTATTACTGTCCTTATCTGTGTGTTACTGACAAGTTCAGCTTCAGGTCGGTTTAAAATCTACATGTAAGGAGTGGCCACTCTTATCCCCTGTCTGTCCCTGAATCAACCCACTGCTTGTCAAAGCTTTGCCAGCAGATAACAAAAAGCTAACGCCCCTGATGTCCAGGGAAAATAACATGGAAATCCCAAAATCTGATGTTAGGTACTGATGGTGGAGGCCTATCATTACTAAAAATGTATTCTAAATGGAAAAATGCAACGGAAACAAAATGATACACTTTGGTCAACATACCTAGCAAGGGTGACACACATCAAAGTGACCTTCCTGTGACCTTGAAAATTACCTAATCAGGTTATTGGAGTAGTTGATTAAGTGTTGAGATTGTGGAAATTGGACCATCTGTGGAGGCTGGAGTGACCAAAGTGTGGGCGATAGCACAAAGTATTGTCAACTTAACAACCTGTTTCTGAGGGTACAAATGCAACATGTTATTATCCATTAAGCTGACAGATCACACAGATATAGGATCGAACTTTACGATGTTGACTATCAAATAGTTGAAAATTCTAAGAATAGGAAATACAATGTTTAAACTTTTAATTAGTTTGACATGAAGACTATGCATGGAGTATGAGGCACAGAAACCAGATCAGTTGGCAGCTTACAATCGGTGATTATAAAAGTATGTGGGATTGTGGACTTAACTAGTCAAAATCAGATCTCAGTATGACATCATACCTTACACAAGAGGCCAAACGGGCCTGTATCGCCCACCTGTCATTAATCTCACACTTGTAACCTAGGAAGTTGACTAAAATAGAAACAGGGTAGATGTGAAGGTGACGAGTGGATGTGAATGTGACGAGTTGATGTGAAGGTGACGAGTTGATGTGAAGGTGACGAGTAGATGTGAAGGTGACGAGTTGATGTGAAGGTGACGAGTAGATGTGAAGGTGACGAGTTGATGTGAAGGTGACGAGTGGATGTGAAGGTGACGAGTGGATGTGAAGGTGACGAGTGGATGTGAAGGTGACGAGTGGATGTGAAGGTGACGAGTTGATGTGAAGGTGACGAGTGGATGTGAAGGTGACGAGTTGATGTGAAGGTGACGAGTGGATGTGAAGGTGACGAGTGGATGTGAAGGTGACGAGTGGATGTGAAGGTGACGAGTGGATGTGAAGGTGACGAGTGGATGTGAAGGTGACGAGTGGATGTGAAGGTGACGAGTGGATGCAATGTTTCCTAAGTGGATGTAGTTCAACAAATGCTAGCAAATTATTTCATTTGAAATATTTCATCATGTCTAAAGCCAGATAGATGCCCATACCAGTATCACTTTTAATATGACCGACATTCTGAACAGCAGTGCTCCCTTTGTTAATCCTTTTGAGATGACCCCTCTAAGCAATGCAGTAGTGTATTTTTGTTTGGTGTGCAGAAGTCAGTTTATCAATGTAATGAATGTAGCCATCTATTTGTAGAGCGATAAGGTGGTTTAACTTGTAATTAATGCAGCCTGTGTATTTGTAAGGATGGTCGGGGTTATCTGTTATGTCACACACCCTGTGTACAACATAACACAATATTTCCCTCCCCTCTCTTCCCCTCTTCTCACCTCAACCAAGCCTCATCACCACTCCTAATCACTCGACTAATTACAAACTCACCTCTCAAACAATCGGTTAATTACAAAACCCACCTTTGCAACACTACACTAATCATCGTCTCTCACAGGTAAATTGCCCTGATTTGCAGCATTTCATCTCTCGTGATTGCAGAGGATGAAAGGCATACTGTTTTTTTTAACAATTGACCCAAAATGATTAGATTTGTTGATGCGACTTTGAGAAGGTTTCTGTCAGCTGATGGCGCTGTCTTCACGTTTAAACTCATTATGATCAATGGGCAAATATTATGAATCTAGGCATCATACATGAAAGTCCGGAATCAAGGCCATGCTCTTATTTGAAACAAATGATAGCAGTACCCCACAGCAAGTTCAGAAGCTATAAATATATGTGACCTGTGAATGTGGTCAAGGTTATTTATTTGAAAAAAAAATAAAAAAATTATAGGCATAAATCCTGTGAACATGCTACACTTCAATCAAATAAATAAGCTGCAGCAAAGATTAAATACCTTGGAGCAGTAATGACAGTGAGGAAATGAACTTATTTGTTTCTCCATGCCCACCAATCTAATATATGGTTATAGGGTAGGGATCTCAACTCCTAATACCAAATGGTGAGGAGGGAATTCAGATTGAATCCTAATAGCATGAAAGTATAGTCATCTCATCACGGCCACTAATTGTATATTTGGTTATGTGGTAGTGATCTGAACTGGCTCTATGTTATGGCCCAAAAAGCAAGTCCCCAGGGGTGAAACTGGATCCCTGACCCAATCCTGGTAGCATGAATGGTTATAGGGAGGGGATATAAAACATTTCCATGCTATGACCTAAGCAATAGGTCAAGGCCATTTTTACATGCAGACTTTGTCAGGCTCATTCCCAGGAATATCAATGTCAACATTAAGACTTGAGACCTTTCATTTCTTCTTTTTCAGGAGATGTTTGAAGTTTTTGACATATTTGACCTGTGACTTTGAAAGTTGGTAGAGGTCATTTTTGCTCAAACTCTTAATGAGACTCTTTCGAAGAAAACCATCAGCTTTATATTCCGATTTCAGGTTCTATTCTTCAGAAGAAATCATTTGAAGTTTTTGACATATTTGACCTTGGAAGTAGGCCAAGGCCACTTTTGTACTTAAACTTCGTTGGGCTCTATCCAAGGAACAAACCAACCACATATCATTATTCAAGGCCTTATGGTTCTTCAGAAGAAGTTGTTTGAAGTTTTTGACATATTTGACCACTGTCACCTTGAAAACAGGTCAAGGTATTTTTTGTTCGCAACCTTTGTTGGGCTCCATCAAGGGAACCTACCAGCCAAATATCATGACTCGATTCCTATCAACTCTTTAGAAGTTGTTTGAAGTTTTTGACATATTTGACCCGTCACCTTGAAACTTGTTAAAGGTCTTTTTCGTTCCAAAAGTTTGTTGGACTCCATCCAAAGAAGCAACCAGTCTAATAACATTGTTCTAGGCCTTTCAAATCTTCAGAAAAAGTTGTTAGAAATGTTTGACATATTTGACCTCTGCTACCTTAAAATTAGGTCAAGGTCATTTTAGGTAGCAAACTTTGTTTGGCTTCATCCAAGGAATCTTCCAGCCAAATATCTTGACTCTTAAGTCTTTTTGTTCTTAAGAAGAAGTCGTTTAAAGGACAAGTTAATGGCAGACAGAAAGACGACAGATGCTGTGCCACATCATAAGCTCTGTAGGAGATATATAGGAGATAAAGGACAAGTTGATGGTGGGCAGACGGACAATGCCTAGTAGTTAAGCTCACAGGCACTTGGTACTAAGCGAGTTAAAAGAGTTACTAGTAGTACACGAAATAGGATTATTGTGCTAAGGATGTATGTTGTATATGTGTCACACACACATGACCATCAGCACACACTTAACCAACTACAGATGTCCGTCTACTTGTTATACATACTTCAGCAGATTGTGTCAGTAGGTGAGGAGGTGAAATCTCTCACAAATCTAGTTCACTACAGAGTCACGTGCACCGAGATACCAACGACCTCTGTGAAATAAGTTTAAAATAACTTTATTTCTTTTACAACAATTATGAAACAAGTTTCTACAACTTATATTCATCACTCTTGTTGGCCCTAATGTTAGCGCGCAGGGGTCTTTATGTGGGAGGAAACTGGAGTACCCGGAGAAAACCCACGTGGTCGGGCAGGTTACTCCATACCTTTTCACGTCTGATCGGGGAATCGAACCCCGGTCGCCTTGGTGAAAGGCAAGTGCGCTATCCACTGCGCCACCCGACCACATAAGTGTGGAATAAGTTCATAAATACTTCCACAAAAGTTACCATTTTGTATAATTTTGTTTGGAAAAATGTCTATTAGTCTAGGGAAAGGTTTGATCGCCCACCAAGAGGTCCAAGTATGGCTGCCGTTTGGGCAGTAGTCACTTACTGACCTGTAACAACATACCTGTATAACAAGAGGATCAGGGGGCCTGTATCGCTCAACTGGATATCTAAGCAATCATGGCAAAATATTCTCAAAATAAGATCCCAGGGACAGGGCAGGACCCAAAGGCCAATCCTAGTAACATATCTGTGTAAGATTTTTCATGCCCAGCAATTGTATGTATGGTTAAGGGGTGGGGATCTCAACTGTTTCCAAGTTGTGACTCAAAAACTAGATCCCTAAGGTTGTGGCCAGACCCTAGGATCAATTTTAATATCATGACTGCATTCGTCTCTTTACGCCAAGCAATTGTATGTGGTTTTGTAGTGGGGATCTCAACCGTTTCAAAGTGATGACCCAGGGACTTAAATTCGTCTCCAAGGGTGGGGCCAGACCCCAGAGCCATCCTGGAAGCATATGTGCATTCATCTCTTTATACTCAGCAATTGTATATATGGTTATATGGTGGGTGGGGATCTCAACCATTTTCAAGTAATAAACTATTTTGACCCCACCCTTTAACCGGGGGGAGGGGCACTTTTGTACAGTTGTTAATCCCCACCACCTATGGATACTTTCTAACAAAATAAAGTTGATATCCATTGCTTAGTTCCAGAGAAGAAGTTGCTTAAAGCAATATAAAGCCAAATTACACTTTTTGGCCCGCCCCTTAGCCCCCCTGGGGTGTCAACCCCCACCATTTGTACAATTTTGTATACCCACCACCTAGGGATGCTTCCAGTCAAATATACTTGATATTCATCAACTGGTGCTGTAAGTAAAAGCCTTCCTGTCCCCATACATATCTTTGTGTGCCCTCACTAAAATCTGTCATTGCACAGAATATTTGATAAGACATATCGGTGAAAAGACCTACCACCTTTTGAAGAAATTGATTGAAAACTTATAAGCAACAAATTGATTAAGTTAAGGATGCAATGTTTCCCGTACAAAAATAGCATTGACTATAGAATTGGTGAACAGACTAGATGTCACTGGAGTTTTGTCTATGGACAAACAGACAGAAAGACGACAAGCTGATTGCCCGTAAAATGTATCGCCCTAATTACGATGTGCGAGTACAGTAACCATGGGCCCTACTGATGTACTTTACGCAATCAAATCAAAAGACCTTTTAATGAAGCAGTATATTGCGTACCACATTTCATGATTTTAAAGCCAATCGTGGATTTAATAAATACTCCAAATCAGACAATGCTGATAAGCATGCAGAGAACTATAAAATAAGTCAATTAACACATGTTATTGTGAGACGAGCACCCTGAAATTAGTTCAGAGCCGACATCTCAAACATGACTACATAATGACTAGGAAGTCTGGTCAGTTTAATGACAGACTTTATGCTTACAACCTATCAACATACACTCACGTTTGTAAAGAATCGCACAGAACCCCAGAATAAAGTCTGTATACAACAAGAGGCCCATGGGCCTTAACGGTCACCCGAGTTCCGATATATATTTATACAGAGAGTTGATTTTTGTTTTTAAATCATGAACAGAAGTGACAAAAAACAATGAAACAACCTTATTCAATATCTAGCATACAGATTTAAGACTGAAAAGTATTTGAATTTAGCACCTCCGATTCTAAACAAGGAAAATGAAGAAATGTTAGCACACTGACTCCTTTGGGCGCCCTTGGGGGTAGAGCTTGCTCAAAAGTTTCAAAGTATCAAACTGTCAACTCAGGGATATAATTCCAATCAAGTTATCAACATGTAATATTCAAAGTATCATTTGCCATAATAAATTCCAGGGGGAAACATGAGACCCCAGGGTCATGAAATTCACAATTTTGGTTAAGCACCTTAAGACCCTTCCATCTATGAAGAGTATTTGATTCTACCATATCTGGGTCTTGAGGAGAAGATTTTTGAAATTTCAGTCAATTCAACCCTTTTTGGCCCCACCCATCCCTGGGTGTCGGTCAGGACTAATATGTGCATACTATCAAACTGCTATCCAATACTGATACTGCTAACCCAAATTGATGAATTACTTCCAATGGAAATTAATCAAATGTTGGTCCAAAATATGATTTCCCTTTATAAACTAAAATAAAGTTGGCCATGGAAGGTTTCTGCCCAATTTCATTGAAATTGGTTCTGGGGTTTTGGAGAAGTCGAAAATGTAAATTGTTTATGGACGGAAGACTAACGACGGACTAAAGGCGATCGCAATTGGTCACTGGCGACTTTGTCTCAGGTGACCTAATAAAACAGGTTTATAACAAACCCTAGAGGTCCTAAGATACAAGTTATCTATACAGTAAAACAGGTTTATAACAAACCCCAGGGGACCAAAGATATTAGTTCTCTATACAGTAAAACAGGTTTATACCCAACTTCAGGCGACATGTAAGACATTTTTAAGGTCTAAACAAAGCTTGAAAATTAACATCAGGATCCTAATAAAGCTTGCACAAGATTGTTAGCTCTGCAATGTCAAATCGTTTCACTTGATTCAATCTCCAACTGATGTGAAGGTCAATATAAATTGGAAGCCAGTCTGATAAGGAAGTTGCAATTCTAATATTGTGATCAAAAGATTTTGTTTTGGAGAGAAATGTTTAAATATTCCCTGAAGCTAGTTACTCGAGCTATGCATTTTGTGCACATTTATCCGGTGTGGTAGATAATTGTTTGATGCAGTGGCTTTTAGACATACCCATACCTATCTCTGCCAATCTAGCTTCGATAACAGAAATTACACCTGGCTGGGGACCTGATATAGATAATCATTTTATGTATTTCAGATTCTATCATGATATGTATATTTGATCTATTATATACCGTAAATATTCGCCTACAGTACACACTTTTTAGGGAAAAAGTGACAATATCAAGAAAGGGGTGCACCCTTAACAAGGAAAAATTCCAAAACCAGTCCTGAGTCACGACCATTTATCATAATGTTTTCACAGATTTTTGGAATTATTAATGATACCACCCAAAAGTGTTCCAAAATAGAGATGAAACAAATTGAATAATAAACAGGAAGTAGACAACTACATGATGACAGGAGGTAGGTATCACATCTGTCAAGTTTCGCTGTAATCACCCTAGTAGTTTAGGAAGAGTTGTCAAGACAAACATTTTTCAACAAAAGGCCATTACTCCATAAAAAAGTCAGGATGAAAAACAAGAGGCCCAGTGGGCCTGTATATCTCACATGTTATTAATCTCACACTTGTAACCTTAAAAGTGGACTGAACTAGAGCTGCAGGCAAATACAGGTATCTTAGTTATTCAAAAGAACCCGATAAAAGATTTAAACACATCTGACCCCAGTGACCTTGAGGTTCATTAAGTTGGATCAAACTTTATAGCTCTTAACCTCAGCATGCCAAATGATCAACACCTTAGACTTTTTGTTAATTGAATTGAGGTCCCTATGCATTTTGGTTATTCAGAATAAGTTTTTAAAATGTTTTCAACATATTTGACCCCTTTGACTTTGAATTTGGGTGAAGGTCATCCATTTAACCAACCCTCATATAGCTCTTTATCTGAGCATTTTACTGGCCATTTATCATCATCCTTGGCCTTTCGGTTGTCCAGAAGAATTCATTTAATGTTTTTACCATATTTGACCCCTGTGACCTTGGATATAAGTCAAGATCATTCTGTTCAAGAATCCTTGTAGCTATTTATCCCTGCATGCTACTGGCCAAATTTGATCACCCCGGGTCTGCTGGTTATCAGGAGAGCTTACGTATATGTTTTTTATTAAGACAACTGACCCATCCACATGTTACCAGCCATGTATCATTATCCTGGTCCTTCTGGTTTTTCAGAAAAAGTTTTTAAAAGGCTGTTCTGGTCTAGTTTTGTTAAAATCCCTCCAATCAATTTAAGGAGAAGGATTTTAAAGATTTACCTCAAGTTCCCCTATTTGGCTGTGCCCCTCTATCCCAGTTGGGGCCACACTCTCTAGTTTATACAAAATTAAGTCCCCTTTCTTAAAGGATACTCCAGGCCACATTTAGTCAAAATCCACTGAGCCGTTCAGGACAAGTAGTATTTTATAGGAAAAGTTGATGGATGGACAGACGAATGCCGTGCCACAGCATAAACCCACCGGTCCTTTGGACCAGGTGACCTAAACAAGGTATATTTGAACAAAAATATTAAATGAAGTAAAGTAGCCTGAAGTTTTGTTTCTGCAAGCTTAATGTAGAACTTGTTATAAATTTCCATTAATTTGATCTGTTTCAACAATCTGAGACGAGTGAGTTATGTCCTGTTTATACCCATTATACTGCCGTTATCTCTTGAACCTGTTTCAAGGTAAAGGCATACAGGCTAACGACTTTACCTAAAGATGCTTAGGGTTAATCACTTTGCTTCAACAAATAGGGTTCATGACTTTACCTGACGATACATATGGTTCGTTGGTTTATCTAAAGACATACAGGACCGTATTATTATCTTAACAAGTACCGTTTATGCCATTGTTTGAAATTTTATGAATGGCTTGAATTTCAGTATTTTGGAAAATATACCAGATAAAAGATTGACCTTACTCCCGAAGCTGATCTTGCTATAAGGTATGGGGCTCTGACTATTTGTCATTACCTACAGCAGTCTGCCAAGGTCTGCTCACCTTTGACTGGCTGTTTACGAGGACACCTACCCTGCCTGCCACCCCCCCCTAATTAGGTCGTGTACCTGTACGCTACACTTGTTAATTACCTACACCGATTACAGGTATAACGGGGTGCTCGGCACAGGTAGTCCGACAGCTCTAATACACACTGTACCAGTGAACTGGGCTGCACTTCCGGCTCTATGACATTTATTAACTATCTCATATCTGCATTAAATCTCAATGCAATGATCAAAGCGGACTGGTGACAAACGTTGATTCGGAGGTGTCTCTACATGATAAAAGGCGAACTTTCAAAGGAGACATTATGTTTTATTTGCAAGAGTACTGTGTATTGTAGGTGATACATCGTCATCCCTGGCTGAGCATGTTGGCGCGGCGGGGTGAGGGTCGGAGGATATATACAGGCTTTGACTAGCTACAATACCTCAGTCCGAACTGACAAGTCCAGTGTTACATGAACAAACAACATCAACTGTTTCAAAGTGGCTACTGAACCAAATAATCAGCTGAAATCTAAATGTCCATTATTAATTTTATTTTAATGACTTGTGCCTTGGTTTAGAGAGAAAGTCTTGTCTGCCTCAGGCGGTCCTGATAGCTATCACATCAGGCTCTCTCTTCCGCTCAACATACACACAATCAAAATTTAGTAGATTGAAAAATGATATAGAGGATATTATCTAGCAACATTTTTATTTGATGACTCTGTAGCAAGTTTAATCTTGCTGTGTGTGTCGAGGCCAGCAAGGTGGCATCTTAATGTTTCTACAGACGGTAAGTTTACATCAACAATAGACAGATATACTCCCTGACATTTTACTCAGATCGAGTAGGGCCGTCAGCGCATTTTAACAATAACTGGGAACAGACCCAAATCTTACTACTTCCTCTAAACCCCTAAAGTCAGACTCACCTATCTCTGTCCCTCTAAACCCCTAAAGTCAGACTCACCTATCTCTGTCCCTCTAAACCCCTAAAGTCAGACCCACCTATCTCTGTCCCTCTAAACCCCTAAAGTCAGACCCCCCTATCTCTGTCCCTCTAAACCCCTAAAGTCAGACCCACCTATCTCTGTCCCTCTAAACCCCTAAAGTCAGACCCCCCTATCTCTGTCCCTCTAAACCCCTAAAGTCAGACCCACCTATCTCTGTCCCTCTAAACCCCTAAAGTCAGACCCCCCTATCTCTGTCCCTCTAAACCCCTAAAGTCAGACCCACCTATCTCTGTCCCTCTAAACCCCTAAAGTCAGACCCACCTATCTCTGTCCCTCTAAACCCCTAAAGTCAGACCCCCCTATCTCTGTCCCTCTAAACCCCTAAAGTCAGACCCACCTATCTCTGTCCCTCTAAACCCCTAAAGTCAGACCCCCCTATCTCTGTCCCTCTAAACCCCTAAAGTCAGACCCACCTATCTCTGTCCCTCTAAACCCCTAAAGTCAGACCCCCCTATCTCTGTCCCTCTAAACCCCTAAAGTCAGACCCACCTATATCTGTCCCTCTAAACCCCCTAGGTCAGCCCTAAATCATCTCTGTCCCTCTAAACCACCAAGGTCAGCCCCTAATCATCTCTATCCCTCTAAACCCCTAAGGTCAGCCCTAAATCATCTCTATCCCTCTAAACCCCTAAGGTCAGCCCTAAATCTCTGTCCCTCTAAACCCCTAAAGTCAGACCCACCTATCTCTGTCCCTCTAAACCTCTAAGGTCAGCCCCTAATCATCTCTGTCCCTCAGCCCCAGCACTGTTTACTGATGAGTGCCCCAGCACCCCGTGAGGCTGGCAAGGGCCCAGTGCCCCAGGCCCTAATTGACCAGCTACACTGACCAGTGGTCCGAGATGGAGTAGTTACATTAAAACACTCATAATGTTGATTTACATTTCTTTTTTATAATTACAGCAAGAATGAAAAAGAAAGAAGAAAGAATTTTCATTGTGTTTGTGTTTTCATTTTTGAAATAGAATAATAAATAATTAATCTCAGCCGACAAAACAGTTACAGGGCCCAGATTTCCCGTAAATTCCGCTATATGTGGACAGGAAAAAATGCTTTTCCATTCCTCTTCTTCGTTTATTGTGTCATCAGCATCATCATTTAGATGTAAATCGGGTAAAATGTTCGGCCTGGCCAGTCTCGCTAGCAGCATTCTATCCTCGATGAGTGTTGCGAGGGGCACATCTTCATCCTCAGAATCGTCCCATTCGTCGGAGCTTGAAACGATGTCTATGTCGTCATCATCCTGTAGTCTAGACATATATTCTTTATACTTATGTGCAGATTTGCTGACATCTTCCCAATCAAAACCTTCAAATTCCTCTCCAGAACTATTGCTATGGAATTGTATGCTGCTGTCTGTCGCCATGTTTACATTTATGAATGAACAAAGGTGAAGGTTACAACCCGCCTAAATAAAGCCTTTCTTTGTGTGTATCAGCCAATCACCATTGTGTTCAGTAAAACCTCCTCTGATTGGACAAAAAGGAGGTATTGCCTTTGGAATGTTTGTTTTCAACTAATCGTAGCAAATGTAACAAGGGGTTTTAGGCCGCGCCTATGCGGGATTGGCCATTTACGACAGGCATGGTGAGGCCGCCTGCATGCGGTATCGGGCCTGCTGGGGGGTTGTTAACATCATAACCCATAACGTCAGCCCCCAAACATCTCTAGTCCCCTAAACCCATAAGGTCAAGCCCTATCCTACTACTGTCCCTCTTCATATCTTGCCAACACATTACACCGAATTTCAAATCTCACAATACCTGATACTGATTTTTATATCTGGCCCAAACCTAACTTTTATTTTCATGTGTCACTTTCACCAGACAAGGACGTTTAAATCTGGACACATGAGAGTTGGTGACTTAGAAGTACATTTGTTTAGCTGAAGCACCCAGGTACCCAGCTCTGTAATGATGAACAGTATGTACCGGTAATACACAACCCCTCATCAAACACAATTAAATGAATATTAATTCCTCAACTAGGACTGAACAAGTCTTCGGCAAGGAAACAGATCTAAACAAATCACAACATAAATATTTTTTTTGTCTATCTAGGCCGTGAGAAAATGAGACGTTTATGTCACCTTGGAGTAAATATATTTGAATTCTTTAAATTTTAAACTAAAGTTTCTATTTTCCTCGTGGATATCAATGGATTTCTTGTCAGTTCTTGTATCCCCGAGACCGCCTATCTGCGTTAGATCGACTGATTGCCCAGGTAACAACAAGGGCGGTAAATAGGTACCTAACCAAACATGTACACACTTATCCGATGACGTTACATACTCCTATGACAAGTTGCACACAAAGCATTTGTATCTGGCTCAGTGATAATCAATTAAAACCCCAGAAAATTGTTGATCATGTTCAGAAATATGTGTCTAGGAGATACACATTACTGCATGATTGGGCTACATTTGATCACACGAAAGCTTGCCTATTTCAGTAATTGTTGGGTAGATTAGTATATGTAACTGTTGCCACCTGCTCGAGGCTAAGAAGGGGCAGCCTGGACAGGTCCACATAACAGAATCTCAGGATCAGCTGGTTACAATGTAAAAGTAAAGGATTTTTCAAAAACATGACCACCAACAAATGGACTATTTTGCAGAATTAAATAGAGAAAGATCTGCTGGGGTATAATTTAGGTTTAACCACGTCTCCCCGTCCCCTTCCTCTGCTTGGTAGAGAGCGCAGGCTACTCGACCATTGTCGTACAACAATGAGCAAGCAGTTCTCTTTGTCATTTAACTTCTCCCATTTCAGCAGTTAACTCTGTAAAAGTCATTGAACACAGACAGTATGTATCTAGGCTTGTAAACTACAAAGGCAGGTTGATACAACCACTATAACCTGTCTCCTGTACCCTCCGACAAGTGAGGTTGATACAACCACTATAACCTGTCTCCTGTACCCTCAGGCAAGAGGGTGATACAACCACTATAACCTATCTCCTGTACCCTCAGGTAAGAGGTTGATACAACTACAATAACCTGTCTCCTGTACCCTCAGGCAAGAGGGTGATACAACCACAATTACCCTGTCTCCTGTACCGTCAAACAAGGAAGGGTGATACAACTACAATTACCCTGTCTCCTGTACCCTCAGACAAGGAAGGCTGATACAACCACAATTACCCTGTCTCCTGTACCCTCAAACAAGGAAGGGTGACACAACTACTATTACCCTGTCTCCTGTACACTAAGACAAGTAAGGGTGATACAACCACTATAACCTGTCTCCTGTACACTAAGACAAGTGAGGGTGATACAACTACTATTACCCTGTCTCCTGTACACTAAGACAAGGAAGGGTGACACAACTACTATTACCCTGTCTCCTGTACACTAAGACAAGTAAGGGTGATACAACTACAATTACCCTGTCTCCTGTACCCTCAAACAAGGAAGGGTGATACAACTACAATTACCCTGTCTCCTGTACCCTCAAACAAGGAATGGTGATACAACTACTATTACCCTGTCTCCTGTACCCTCAAACAAGGAAGGGTGATACAACTACTATTACCCTGTCTCCTGTACCCTCAGACAAGTGAGGGTGATACAACTACTATTACCCTATCTCCTGTACCCTCAAACAAGGAAGGGTGATACAACTACAATTACGCTGTCTCCTGTACCCTCAAATAAGGAAGGGTGATACAACCACAATTCCCCTGTCTCCTGTACCCTCAGGCAAGAGGGTGATACAACCACAATTCCCCTGTCTCCTGTACCCTCAGGCAAGAGGGTGATACAACCACAATTACCCTGCCTCCTGTACCCTCAAACCCTTTCTCCTGTACACTAAGACAAGGAAGGGTGACACAACTACTATTACCCTGTCTCATGTACCCTCAAACAAGGAAGGGTGATACAATTACCCTGTCTCCTGTTCCCTCAAACAAGGAAGGGTGCTACAACTACAATTACCCTGTCTCCTGTAGCCTAAAACAAGGAAGGGTGATACCCTGACTCCTGTACCCTCAAACCCTTTCTCCTGTACACTAAGACAAGGAAGGGTGGCACAACTACTATTACCCTGTCTCATGTACCCTCAAACAAGGAAGGTGATACCCTGTCTCTTGTCCCCTAAAACAAGGAAGGGAGATACAACTATTATTACCCTGTCTCCTGTACCATCAAACTAGGAATGGTGATACAACTACTATTACCCTGTCTCCTGTATCCTAAAACAAGGAAGGGTGATACCCTGTCTCCTGTACCCTCAGACAAGGAATGGTGATACAACTACTATTACCTTTTCTCCTGTACACTTAGACAAGTGAGGGTGATACAACCACAATTCCCCTGTCTCCTGTACCCTCAGGCAAGAGGGTGATACAACCACAATTCCCCTGTCTCCTGTACCCTCAGGCAAGAGGGTGATACAACCACAATTCCCCTGTCTCCTGTACCCTCAGACAAGGAATGGTGATACAACTACAATTACGCTGTCTCCTGTACCCTGAAACAAGGAAGGGTGATACAGCTACTATTACCCTGTCTCCTGTACGCTCAAACAAGGAATGGTGATACAACCACAATTACCCTGCCTCCTGTACCCTCAAACCCTGACTCCTGTACCCTCAAACAAAGAAGGGTGATACAACTACAATTACGCTGTCTCCTGTACCCTCAACCAAGGAAGGGTGATACAACTATTATTACCCTGTCTCCTGTAGCCTCAAACAAGGAAGGCTGATACAACTACTATTACCCTATCTCCTGTACCCTCAGACAAGGAAGGCTGATACAACTACTATTACCCTATCTCCTGTACCCTCAAACACGGAAGGGTGATACAACTACAATTACCCTATCTCCTGTACCCTCAAACAAGGAAGGATGATACAACTACAATAACCCTGTCTCCTGTACCCTCAAACCAGGAAGGGTGATACAACTATTATTACCCTGTCTCCTGTATCCTAAAACAAGGAAGGGAGATACAACTATTATTACCCTGTCTCCTGTACGCTCAAACAAGGAATGGTGATACAATTACCCTGTCTCCTGTTCCCTCAAACAAGGAAGGGTGCTACAACTACAATTACCCTGTCTCATGTACACTAAGACAAGGAAGGGTGACACAACTACTATTACCCTGTCTCATGTACCCCCAAACAAGGAAGGATGATACAACTACTATTACCTTTTCTCCTGTACACTTAGACAAGTGAGGGTGATACAACTACAATTACCCTATCTCCTGTACCCTCAGACAAGTGAGGGTGATACAACTACAATTACGCTGTCTCCTGTACAACCACAATTACCCTGCCTCCTGTACCCTCAAACCCTGACTCCTGTACCCTCAAACCCTGACTCCTGTACCCTCAAACAAGTAATGGTGATACAATTACCCTGTCTCCTGTTCCCTCAGACAAGTGAGGGTGATACAACCACTATTACCCTGTCTCCTGTTCCCTCAACCAAGGAAGGGTGATACAACTACAATTACCCTATCTCCTGTACCCTCAAACAAAGAAGGGTGATACAACTACAATTACCCTATCTCCTGTACCCTCAAACAAAGAAGGGGGATACAACCACAATTACCCTGCCTCCTGTACCCTCAAACCCTGACTCCTGTACCCTCAAACCCTTTCTCCTGTACACTAAGACAAGTAAGGGTGATACAACCACTATAACCTGTCTCCTGTACACTAAGAAAAGTGAGGGTGATACAACCACAATTACCCTGCCTCCTGTACCCTCAAACCCTGTCTCCTGTACACTCAAACAAGGAAGGGTGATACCCTGACTCCTGTACCCTCAAACCCTGTCTCCTGTTCACTAAGACAAGTGAGGGTGATACAACTACAATTACGCTGTCTCCTGTACCCTCAAATAAGGAAGGGTGATACAACCACAATTACCCTGTCTCCTGTAACCTCAAACCCTGTCTCCTGTACACTAAGACAAGTGAGGGTAATATGATCACTATTACCAGTTCCATGTTCCCTCAGTCGGTGATACAACTACATCAATTTGACTCGTTTTCTCAGGCAAGGAAGAGTGGGTCTAACACATGTTCTTTTCACAGGACATTTAACCCAAAGGCACAAGTTGTTTGTCCAGCTGCAGTGGATCAATACATAACAAATAACCTAAATGACACTTTCTATCCAGTGTGTGTATCTCAAATCATATTCTTTATAACTGATTTTACATTGATTTTTTCACATGCTACCAATTACATTAATATTTTAGTAAAACATATTAAACATATGTTCATTTTTTACCAGAGTGGTGATAAAAAAAAAGAAATAGAATTTCTGCTGTATGTTATTTTGAACAGTATTATAGATTTCAGATGTGTGGGTGGGTGGACAGGTGTTGTACCTATGGTCATGTAATTACATCAACACCACGCTGACATCATTCAGTATTACATGTATGAAAAGGAACAGCTTTTACCTTCTCAGAATAATCCATATCAAATTGCGAGATTTAAATGCATTTTGCTTGCTTGAATATCAATATTGATACTGGACTTTTTATGTAAATATTTATTCCACAGGTAAGCCAAGCAGGTGTGAACAATAGCTGACAGGTGGTCAGTGGTCAGTTATTTACACTTAATACACGATGACCAATAACACTAACTTATAAAATACACCGGTCAAAACATCATCGTTATCACATATACACATAATTTGTGCTAGTGGACATTGGCGTGTGGCCACACAATACTTCAGTTCTGGACTTGGCTATAGGTGTACATGGTGTGAGGATGGAAATCAAAACAGGCCGGGTGACTATCTAACATATAAATATTGGTGTGCTACTTTAAAATTTTCACACTTATGTCCAGTAGGTATTTATTTGCATTGACCAATCGGTGCGAGTCTCACCTGCTCGCAAACAGTCTTTGAAGTGGACAGAGCAGGTGATAATGACACACTCCAACTGTTTAGCATTATGAGGGAACGTTTTTTCACCGCAGGGTAATTAGGTTAGGTTGTAAGAGGCACAGATAAAAATGTAAAATCACAGACGACTGGGGGCCAGGCGTTAAATCGATGTGTAAGTACGGATGGGCAGCGTGACGTGTGTCGAGGGTACACCTGTTCCAGATGGTGACATCAATCAGTTGAAAGTCTACTTACCCTGGTGCCGCACGCGACCACGACAAGGCTGAACCAATACTGGGGTCGCAATTCCAGCTGATTGTCACCTGCCTCTGTCACACTTGATAGCATACACATAATAACACTTATCAAATTATCAATACATGGTAAGTCCCAATATACCTGCAGGTAATAATCAAAGCTTGGTCTTTTGATCGTTAAAAATGTTCCCCTCGTAAAAATTGAATGGAACTTTCATGGTATTTGATTTGATTGATATAGATGATTCTAACATTAGGCACGCGTTTGTATCAAGGTAAGGTACCAAAATAAAACTGGTATCTATGGCCGAGTGTCATTGTAGCTGTTTATACCACAGACCTGACGAATCCCTGACAAATCTAGAAACCTCGTACTTTACATACAGTTGGTGGGGCGGATACACCAGGTGCATATCTGATAACATTTAAAACAATAATAACCGTTACAGCATTATAATGTATAAAACAATACATCATCAGAGAATGATATACCTGAGGGACAGGTGAGCTCGTCGGCAAGTTTACAGCTCTGTCACAAGCCTCCCCTAACGCACATACATTTTAGAGAACCACATTATTTGGCTAATTTCAGCATGTGATTATGTTTAATCTTGTATTTGCTACAAAACACATTTATCCACCACTATCTTGTGGAAATTGATAAAAAAAACCATTGCATATGACGATCAACTTGTCTTTTTTGAAGTTTTTTCCTATTTTAAGATTATTGTCATAGCAATATATTTTGCAATCTGATAATGTGAAAATCCACTTAAATATTCCAATATATATCAAACATTCTATTGTTACCATGGAAACAGCAGGGTGAACATGGTCATTTCCTCTATACATATAAGATAATGTAACATCAAAAATAAAAGTTGAAAAATCACCAAATAACATGTTACACTAACTTAGCTCATAAAAATAGTTTTAGTTTTATCAACAAGAGGCCCAAGAGGGCCTGTATCGCTCACCTGAATATTTAAGCAGTCATAGCAAAATATTCTCATTAAATATTATATTGCACTAAAAATATTTCCCTCGCAAACTTTGTTGGCTCCATCTGTTGAAACTACCAGCAAAATATTATTATAAGATTCTATGCTTTTTGATTCTTCTTCAGAAGTTGCTTGACATATTTTTCCCTGTGATCTTGTAAGTAGGTCAATGTCATTTTCCTTCTCAAATTGGTTAGCTCTATTCCAAAAAGCTACCAGCCAAATCTTATGAATCCATTCCTTTTAGTTCTCAAGAACAAATCCATTAAAATGTTGTTGACCTCTGTGACCTCTAAAGTAGGTTGAGGTCATTTTCATTTGCAAACTTTGGTGAGCTCTATCCCGGGAAGTCACCAGCCAAATATTATAATTTTATGCCTTTTAATTCTTCAGAAGAAGCTGTTTGAACTGTTTGACATATTTGAACGCTGTGACCTTGAAAGTAGGTCAAGGTCATTTTCATTCGCAAACTTTGTTTGGCTCTTTCCCAGGAAGCCACCTGCCAAATATTAAGATTTTATAACTACCAGTTCTTCAGAAGAAGTCGTTTAAAGTGTTTGACATATCTGCCTCATGTGACCTTAAAAGAAGGTCAAGGTCATTTTCATTCTCAAACTTTGTTCGGCTCTTTCCTAGGAAGCTACAAGCCAAATATAGAGATTATATACCTTTCAGTTCTTCAGAAGAAGTCGTTTGAAGTGTCTGACACATTTGACTCCTGTGACCTTGAAAGAAGGTCAAGGTCATTTTCATTCTCAAACTTTGTCGGGCTCTATCCAAGGAAGCCATCAATCAAAAATAAAGATTCTATACCTTTCAGTTCTTCAGAAGAAGTCATTTGAAGCTTTTGACATATATGACCCCTGTGACCTTGAAAGTAGGTCAAACTAGTTTTCATTCTCAAACTTTGTTGGGCTCTATCCCAGGAAGCCACCAGCCAAATATAAAGATTATATACCTTTCAGTTCTTCAGAAGAAGTCGTTTGAAGTGTTTGACACATTTGACCCCTGTGACCTTGAAAGAAGGTCAAGGTAATTTTCATTCTCAAACTTTGTTGGGCTCCATCCAAGGAAGCCATCAGCCAAATATGAAGATTCTATACCTTTTAATTCTTCAGAAGAAGTCGTTTGAAGTTTTTGACATATTTGACCCCTGTGACCTTGAAAGTAGGTCAAACTAATTTTCATTCTCAAACTTTGTTGGTCTCTATCCCAGGAAGCCACCAGCCAAATATAAAGATTCTATACCTTTCAGTTCTTCAGAAGAAGTCGTTTGAAGTGTTTGACACATTTGACCCCTGTGACCTTGAAAGTAGGTCAAGGTCATTTTCATTCTCAAACTTTGTTGGGCTCTATCCCAGGAAGCCATCAGCCAAATATGAAGATTCTATACCTTTTAGTTCTTTAGAAGAAGTCGTTTGAAGTTTTTGACATATTTGACCCCTGTGACCTTGAAAACAGGTCAAGGTCATTTTCGTTCTCAAACTTTGTAGGGCTCCTACCAACGAAGCTTTCAGCCAAATATCATGACTCTAGGCCTGTCCGTTCTTCAGAAGAAGTTGTTTAAAGGAAAAGTTGACGGACGAGGACGGACGACGCGCCACGGCATAAGCTCACTTGGCACTTCGTGCCAGGTGAGCTAATAACTAGCTAAAAATCACGGCTGTGGATCTATTTTCAAGAAAATAACACAAAATTTACAAACAATATCATAACTTATTGTAGTCTGTTCACATGACAAAGATATCAGCATTGACAGTGTTATAAACCTTGATTTCCAAATCATGGGGAAAAGGGAGAGAATTTAGAAAGAAAGAGTAGCTGAGCATGGAGTGTTCCTGGAGAAAAACCACCGACTTACACCCAGTACCTGGCGACTGCCCAATGTAGGTCTCAAACCTGCTAACCAAGGATGGAGGGCTAGTGGTAGCAGAATGTCAGACCCTTTGGCCACTGCAGCCCCTTTGGTTATTACAGAAAAGGAGAGGAGTAGTAGGGGGGGGGGGGGGCCACTCCGAGATGATTAAGTGGAGCTACTGTTACAAGATAAGGGATGAAATACTGGCCAATCAATGCTTTGTCAAGTTACTTTAAACTTGATGGGCTACAGAAAAAAAAGAAACTGGCATTAACATACAATGTAAGTCGTTAAAAGCCATTGTTACCATGACATCCTCCACCAGCAGGACAACAAACGACAATTTTATGAATTAATGAACATAACTATCTTGTTGAAAGTCCTACATTCAACCCATATGAGAGCAATTATTACCACTCGTAAGACAAAGATCTTCATAAAAAGACCATAATAATTTGATAATAACCTTTGTAATTTGTTCAATTCACTTGTACTAGTAAACAACTGTTCACCCATAGGGAGCCCATTCATCAACACTTGAGTTAAATTGACCTCAGACATTTACAGAAATATGACTTTGACTGTTATCTAAACCTATCAGAAACTCTTCAGATTGGCTGTTCAAGTATTTTATTGCCTTTTACACTTGACTATGTTCTACTTTCACTATCTACAGGAGTAGTAGGGCACTAAACCAGACAGGAAGGTAATACACTAGGGTCAGTGTCAGTGGTCAGTCCCTATACCCCTTTGATCTCTGGACAGGACATATTCTCATTCACTACAACAAATTGATTTTCTGGTTGAAGAGGGGGAGGAAACTGAGGGCAGTGCCAGGTCAATGTCTCCCAAGGTTACAGAGGGCACAAGGTCACTGAGGTCAGGTCACCATGCCATGACACATGTGGTGTAAGCAGGAGCTGGAATTAGCCCTGATAAGAGCCCAGTATTTCTGGACAGCCATGTTGAGGACAATAAATACAGACCCGATGGCAAATGATTAAAGCACCCCCTCCCATAGAATCTGCTGACATTACAGAAACACTGGCTGAAAGGTGGGAGATCTCTTCTATTCGGGAAGATGTCATATAACGAGCGACAGAAAGATTAGGGAAGTCGAGATTGAAAGATGAAATAAGCAGGGGATGCCACAATCTACATTCATACAAAATTGAGTCTCCCTTGTAAAATCAGGCTCTGGACCAAGTTTGCTTAACTCATTCACCCCTGAAGACACATTTTAACTCTTCCAGTGCAAAGGTTGGAATACTCCAATATAAAATTTCAGGGGTGAATGAGTTAACATGCATCAAATTGTAAAGAAAGAGAATCTTAAACTTTTACTTTAGTTTCCCCTATTGGTCCAAACCCCTCTGCCCACACCGTGCCTTTATACCTAATTGAGTACCCTTTGCCCCAGGATGCTCTATACCAAATTTAATCCCTCCATTCCTACAGAACGAGAAGGATTTTAAAGATTTACCTAAATTTCCCTTATTGTCCCCATGAGAGCCACACCTTCTGTTTATTAACAAGAGTACCGTGGGGCGGAACAAAATACGCCCGTTGACTGCCATATAGTGTTAAATACTTTCTTACATTGAAATAAGATCTGCATCATCCTGATAGTGGTTAGCTGATATGCTATAAAACAAAGGTGTAGTAGAAAATCTTCAGACAAAAAATCAATTACTGAAATGAATAAAAGGCAATAAATTTTGCAAAAATTGTCGAATCAAAATTCTTTTAATGGGGACACAACTTCATATCATGATTATCATGTATACCAAGTTTCAAAGAGATCCGTTGAAAAATGTAGGAGGAGATTTCCGGACAAAAATCAAATACTGAAATAAACAAAGGGCAATAACTTTTGCAAAAATTGTCGAATCAAAATTCTTTTAAGGGAAACACAACTTCATAACATGATTATAATGTATACCAAGTTTAAAATAGAACGGTCGAAAAATGTAGGAGGAAATTGCCGGACAAACAAAGTTTACGCCGGACGGATGGATGGACAACGCCATACCATAAAACTATCGTCAAATTTGACGGTCGTATAAAAACCGAGTCCCACTTCAGGCCAAATTTAGACAAAATCTATGGAGCCGTTCAGGACTAGTAGTGTTTAACAGAAAAAAATTGAGGGACACTGGACAGAAGGACGCCATGCCACGGCACAAGTACAATTGACCTTCAGGCAGATGAGCTTTAAAAACATTGACAATGACAGAAGGGGAGGGGGTGAGAAAGCAGGGCAATGAACAGGGATTGAGGAAAGGAATAAAAGAGGGAGGGCAGGCAGATAATATTAAGATAGAGAGATGCAATCTCATGTAAATGTGGAACCTTAAACATCCTTTTCCTACTAAAATATCTAGCACATGTATGTCAGTCAGTACACTGAGGTTTTTTGGTGACCGGACATTCCAATCTGTTTGTCCTGCAGTGCATAATTTCATAAAAACAAACACTCCATTTTTCTCCAGTGTACCAAAACTCATTTCTCATTGCTAGTCTCAAGTCAGTAACTTATTAAGAATAATTCAAGTTCAAGTTTTGTTACTGAACAATATCTGTAACAATAATATGTTAAAAGCTGGCGTTATGTAATGCCCCCCCCCCTTTTTTTTAATTTTTATTTTTTATTAATTTGTTTATTTTGAGACTAAATTGTCAAGGAAAGACCCGTCTGCCTACAATCTGTCCATGACCGAAGGAAACAAGTAGCTAAGATAAACATTGGTGGGTCTCGTTAGAAAATTGAGGAGCAGCTGGCGGATCCCTCTTCTGGATAGTGTCAGGGAGGAAGCCGTGACATTAGTTCAAGTGGTAGGGGTAGTGGAGGGGGAGGGTGAAGGGGGAAGAGAGGAGGGGGACGGAAGGGAACGAAGAGGATTAATCCTCACAGCTTCTCGGGTGTTGGAGCTGTCCCTATGAGGAGACCGCTCCAGGAACACTAATCCCAGCTACGGCAGCTGAGTAAAAACTTTCTCTGAGTCATCAAGTGAAAAAGATTCGGCCATATTTTTTTGAAAAAATAAAGCAAAGCAAATGTATGCATAGAATGTGTATCTGTCCATGCATGACATTTATTCCACAAATATTTATAGAGAAAGTTTCCAGCCAAGCATGACTTCAATTACATGACACAATCGTAATTAACGAAATAATTTCATCTTTCANTGGTGTTTCAAGGCGATACTTATACTTTCTAATCAAGCATATCGGACGTATTTGTGCTTACTACGGTACTGGAAAAAGTAAATGAATACCATGTACACTAATTTAGATATACTGAACCCGTAAATTTGTTGGATGCGGTGTTTGAACGAGTTTATCAGATCGGCTTACGGCGCCGTCAAATGTACGTGTGCGAGACCACCTATGTGTGACTCGCTTATCAGACTGTTTTCTCAACGTCAAAGGGTCATCCAATTAACTTGACCCCACTGTCCATTATTGTACAAGAATCATAACACCTTTTGCCATCTGAAGCTTGATAATCGACTTTACAACTTAGACAAAAGCATTAAATTAACTCGCAGTCGTACAGCGCGCGCTGATCTGTGACGGCCCTGATTATGTTTACGCAATCAGTGTCAGCCACAATACACACGTGAGCTCGAGTAGACGGATCGTTTTCTGTGACAAAGATACAGAGTTTCCCCATTTTTAAAAACTTAGTAGTCAATTTAGTAGCCACATCGAATTTTTAGTAGCCAATAAAAAATAAAAGTAGCCAATGGCTACTTTGGCTACCGACAGCGTGAGCCCTGTAAAAAAATATAATATATATACAACAGGAACTTTTCCAATATTGCCAGGCTACTTCAAACTTTTATAATAAACTGGTTTTTTCTCCCCCAAGATATAAAACGAAATTTAACTGTATGTACCAGTGAATCTCTGAAGTCACGAAGTGTACCATTTTGTTCAGAAAAGCTAGCAATAACACATAGTAAGTAATATACCAATGATGGGACACCATTAGGAGGCAAACACAAATACAGAGATAATGAAAACACTAAATGGATTGGTCATATACCCGAGGCGAAATAACAAGAAAACCATGTGGTCGAATAGGTGGGAAGTGAACGCATATGTAATTAAATAATGACACCAATTCTGAGATAATTTCAGGGTTTATCTTAACATCTTAGATAACTGGTGCGGAATGTCCACTGTAGAACTGGAACAAGAGTACATGGAGCCGGCAGGATATCACCAAAGTGAGGCAGACACAATACACGAGTGTTTCACCTTCGGTGTAATTTGATGGGACTTATGATACATCAGTCACTCGATTGTAGAATCAATTATTTGTCATTTAAAGGGATTGCTGACTCAGATTTGACTTGTTGGTGGCCCAGAACGGGATTCACACTGTAACAGTTTGGTCCACAAACGCTATTCCAGCTTGCTCTCGTGTCCACCTCTCTACACCTACTGTATAAAAGAGTGGCAAGAAAA
>NW_018406560.1:0-327 GCF_002113885.1 Mizuhopecten yessoensis | reverse complement strand
CTAACCCTGGACAGTTAAGGACAGGAGATCCTAACCCTGGACAGTTAAGGAGAGGAGATCTTAACCCTGGACAGTAAAGGACAGGAGATCCTAACCCTGGACAGTTAAGGACAGGAGATCTTAACCCTGGACAGTAAAGGACAGGAGATCCTAACCCTGGACAGTTAAGGACAGGAGATCCTAACCCTGGACAGTAAAGGANAGTTAAGGACAGGAGATCCTAACCCTGGACAGTAAAGGACAGGAGATCCTAACCCTGGACAATAAAGGAGAGGACAGGATATCCTAACCCTGGACAGTAAAGGACATGAGATCCTAACCCTGGAC
>NW_018406559.1:5754-6653 GCF_002113885.1 Mizuhopecten yessoensis | reverse complement strand
TCCGCCAAGACAACGACCAGTGTTTTGTCCTACGTACCGTCAAGTTCGGAACACGGAAGGACGGTGTATTGTGTATCAGACGGAGGACGGGCAGGAAGTATTACTACCAGTCTGCAGTCGAACACTGTCACTGTGAACGCCAGATGTATGTATGAAATTAATTCTCTAATATGTGTTTTAAGTTTCTTGTTTTTTATTTTAACATACATATTGATGTGCTATTGATATTTTGCCCAAACAATTCATATCATTAACTGTTTCTGATTTGTTCAATTGACAACACATACAAAACCAAGGGCTTATGTAATCAACAGTGTCAATTTCAACGACTAAACGTTATCAATTTAAGGTTTTTATATCTAACGTTTTCTCAGATACGTGTGCTGTCTTCATACGTATTGAGACAAAACAAAATGCAAGCTACAAGTGAAAGTAGGTTACTTTAAGAATGTAATTAATTATGAAATACAAGAAAAAACAATTATATTGATAGATATATCATTTTTATTGATGTTCTCTTTGCTAACATGTTCTGTCAATATCATTTCAAATCGTTTCAAATATCTTGAAGATCGTCCTGCTATCAGCATCTCGCCTCTGGGTGATCCATACGTCATCACAGAAGGTCTATCAGGCATATCCCTGGTATGTACCGTTACCTCTGCCAATCCACCGGTCACATCTATATTCTGGACAAGGGAGGTAACCGAAGTATCTAGCACTGGTGTGTACAATTTAACCGCCCTTACAACGGGACATTCTGGGGAGTACACTTGTTCTGCAATCAATGATGTTGGTACCACGACAGAAAGCATAACTTTGGTAGTTATAAGTGAGTATTGTAAAGAAATTATAAATTATACATCCAGAAAGTGTTTGCAGCAAGACTAAATAGTTTC
>NW_018406559.1:1549-4891 GCF_002113885.1 Mizuhopecten yessoensis | reverse complement strand
CATTTTGTGTGTTGGGGTTGTCGATCTGTCTGTATAGTAAGTATAGTTTTTTTAGCAGACATAATATACCATTATTTGTAACCTTTGTTTGTATGTCTATTAACCACATTTTATAAAATATGTGGCGAAATAAACATCTCGTGACAATCTTAGAAACGTTCAATATAAGATTCAGATAAGTTTATGACGCAGGGAGCATGTAAAAATACAGCTTCATTTGATCACTCCTATGTAGAAACTTAATGTTCTCATCGAAAAAGGAAAAACACAAGTGTGTTGTAACGGACCGTGTAAACAAAGCGAATCATGTAAGGGACAGTGAACAGGATTAGATCTTGGACAGAGAGAATAATTAACGAGTAATACCAGTTGAGGAAGCCGTCCATATCAGAAGACATGGATCTGCTCTGTACAGTGACGAGCCGGATCACCGGCTTAGCCAGGTTTACAACACCTTGTTCACCACTACAGTGGATAAGGGTGTGTGATCCCTGATGTTATAGCGTCAACAGTGATTAGCGTACAGTATATCAATAAATCTGTCTGGTTAAGAACTTAGAGTTGTTGCATGGCAGCTATGAGACGGACCTCATTTATCAGATTTAAATGTGTTGTATTAAGAAAAAAAGTTAAACCAAGAAGCAATTGAAATGTTATTAAGACACTGGTGTTATTACGTGATGCCTTGTATTATTGAGATAAAACATGTCTAGTGAAACGTTTCACGCATGCGTTGCTCTGTGCCAGATTAACATGCTGACATTTATACAGTATATGATAAAGTGTTTTTGCTATTATATTCCAGGAAAGTCACGTTTGCCAGCCAGGTAATTTTAATTGATGATGATATATTTTACTAGTTTGAATAAACGTCAATTCGCTGTCTATACGACTATGAGATGTTACGATTACTAATGATAAATAAATGGAATTTCATTTACTATCGATATGTTGGTAAATCAAATTTATGTCTCAAAATTACAACCATCTTATGTTACAAATGAACCTATTGAGAGGACAGAAAGTATGGCTACACCCCGTGTTGTTATTTATTGTTTATTTTTTGTTTTCACTCTATACATTAATCCACTAATTATCCTTGACATTTCCTTATTTGCTTTCCATGTAACTACAATAAAACAGCAGTACACAGTCTAAACTAGACTACTGACTCCTACAATATATAGGAATGAATTGATTCGACAGACCCCGTTTTTATCAACGGTTCGTTAAACAGTAGACTACAACTGCATCATCAAAGACGATATATGTACCGTGTGCGGAATATCTAAGCACGATATGTTACAGCCTGTTACTCATATTGTCAAATGTTGTAATCTTAAATCAGTTATTGTATTATAAGATTCGGGCGTTGACCAATTTTAAGACGATATATAACGACCAAATCTTTTCAGTCTAGTACGAGTTTAAGTGTGCCAGTCTTTAGTTATCGGGCGAACGTACATTGCTATAGTATGATGTAATATCCTTCAACAGTCCGGCATTTATAGACCTTTATGTCTTTAATGTTTTGATGATGTGTCTAATGCATTACAGCATCGCACTAATATAAATAATGCGTAGTAATTTTCATTGATTTGTCTACATAAATATAACACAAAAAGCGTGTGATTTCAATTAGCAGTTTACAGCTATTCAGTATTGATCGATATTGAAAATTAGAAAGTAGAATATGTATGTCAGTATTGTGCATAATAATTTCTTTTACAATAATACGAGTGTATTTTTTTTAGAACTGTCGACCAACAAGAAGACACTCCTCAGTCAGTTGTATTCAGCAGTGTTCTGCGTTCAGACAAAGGTACATGTAATACATTTTGTATAACTGCTATCTGTACCTTTTGAATGGTAAACATGTTCAATGCAATTGATAATATATATCTGTATTCATATAAATACAACAAAACACGAAGACTTATAAATGGCTAGCGCTTTATATATATATATATATATATATATATATATATATTGTTTAAACATTTCCTAATTGGTATATAGCCCGATATTCGGTCGAACAATTATATCTCTGTTTTTCAATCTTTACAGAAATAGAGCAGGTGCTTGCAGAAGAAAAGTATGTATGTTGAAAAGCAAATTCATTATATAATTCTATGAAGTAACGTCGTTAATGATAATCATATTGCAATGTATATGAACATGGTTAAATTCAAGGGTAACTCTCAATCATCAGTACAGTTTATGGATATTGTGAAACACAATATCAACATGTAATTCAAATTACATATTATTTAAAAAAAAAAAAAAACATAAAGGGGAAAGTTGGGCACATTCTAGAGTTAACAGACATACAATAACGTTTTACACTAAAGTAATATAAATACATGTTGTATGTGTGTTTATTCTTTCGATAGTAAATCCCACTACCAGGAGCTGGATCCACATGTCATACAACCTCATTCACCGTATGAGAGTCTCCCTGAAGGTACGTTGAACTATTTGATTGTATTTAATGCCTCCCATCTAAATCTATATACACTGTATTTTTTTACAAAACACATTTTATGTATTTCATTGTTTTCACTTTTTACCCAGATATACATGTTTTATAAATAAATTTACATAACTATTTTTAGTTGTAATCATTAAACTGACACAAATACCATGACAATATAGAGGGACAGTCACCACATGCAATTATATATGCATATTGTTTGTGCAGGTGACGATAATGCTAGGATCGAATATGAAAGGTGAGTACTCTGTTCACATCATAATTAATCTAATTTTGGCTTTACCTTGAATGCAGAATTTAAGTAATGCCCATTTTCGCTGGCAATGTGACATTTCCTTCGTCTGTTTTAAATATTATGCATAATTGTTATAGTACTTAAACTATGTTATTTTCGAGCTGATAATGCAGATATGAAAAATAAAATTGAAATCCAAATCAGTTATTGAAACCTGCATCACGGTATACTAAACTTCATCTGTGACGACACTTTTCCAACATATCAATTGTTTCAATTCAATAAGTAGTTTAACTTTAACATAAACACATGTTTAAATGTTTCTATTACAGGAACAATTACGAATCCCTCAAAGGAGATCCAGAGAAACAGAATTACGAACAACTCCGGGGAGATGATGGTTGGTAGTCCTTTATTTACACATGTCTATCCAGTATACCTACAAAGGGTGTATGGTGTCTTTTAGGAAAGTCGCATAATTTGAACAATAAGATACTTAATATAATCAGTCGAACTTAATACAAATAATCACAATTATATATGTTATTAATATGTGCTTCATTCGACCTAAACCTGAAAGAAATACATGTAACTGTATATTTGTCTGTTCGTA
>NW_018406559.1:0-327 GCF_002113885.1 Mizuhopecten yessoensis | reverse complement strand
AACGCCTCTCTTTTAAGAACTGCACTATGTTTAGGTATGGTTATATAGTTGCAATTTTAACTATTTCAATATCATGATGCTGGACTAAACACCAGGGTCAGGGGCTGAACTCTGGAACTATTGTGGTAGCGTAAGTGTAAACTGCGATGTCCAGCTATTGTACTGCATAGCATTGCTATATCTACTCCTTACATGTTATAAATACCAATGGGTCAATAGGACCACAACCGATCATAGTTGCACTAGTGCATATGGTGCATTATATGTCTGTCCATGTTAAGCAACAAATATTAGGATCTCGCTCAGTATTTAATATCAAGGTCAAAA
>NW_018406558.1:2147-2707 GCF_002113885.1 Mizuhopecten yessoensis | reverse complement strand
AACCATTTCCGAGTAATAAACTTTTTTTAGGCCCCACCCCTTAGCTCGGGGGGTCAACAATAAAATCCCTACCTTCCATGAATGCTTCCGACCAAATATGGTCGATATCCATGGCACAGTTCTATACAGAAGTCGTTTATAGCAATATAGCCAAATTGTCCCCTTTTGGCTCTGCCCCTCAGCCCTCTGCAGGGTCAGCCCCACCATTTGTACAATTTTGAATCCCCACCACCTAGGGATGCTTCCAGTCAAATAACTCTTTGTTCCAGAGAAGAAGTCGCTTAAAGCAATATAGCCAAATTGCNTCAGCCCCACCATTTGTACAATTTTGAATCCCCACCACCTAGGGATGCTTCCAGTCAAATTTAGTCAAACGACGGATGACAGAAGACAGACGATGGCCGGACGCCGGACGCCACGGTATCGCATAAGCTCACCTTGGTCCCTCGGACCAGGTGAGCTAATAATACAACTGAACAGTTTAATTGTATTGTACAGTGCTTATATTATTTTATAGGGTTAGGAAGCACAGTAGTCTAGTGGTAGGACGCCGGGCTTAA
>NW_018406558.1:533-716 GCF_002113885.1 Mizuhopecten yessoensis | reverse complement strand
ACTGAGATAGTGTATGTGACTTACTGAGATAGTGTGTGTGACTTAATGAGTTGGTGTATGTGACTTACTGAGATGGTGTATGTGACATACTGAGATGGTGTAGGTGACTTACTGAGATGGTGTATGTGACTTACTGAGATAGTGTGTGTGACTTACTGAGATAGTGTATGTGACTTACTGAGT
>NW_018406558.1:0-327 GCF_002113885.1 Mizuhopecten yessoensis | reverse complement strand
TCAACCATTTCCGAGTAATAAACTTTTTTTAGGCCCCACCCCTTAACCCGGGGGGTCAACAACAAAATCCCTACCTTCCATGAATGCTTCAAATTTAGTCAATCGAACATCAACGGAAGACGGACGATGGACGGACGCCGGACGCCACGGTATCGCATAAGCTCACCTTGGTCCCTCGGACCAGGTGAGCTAATAATACAACTGAACAGTTTTATTGTATTGTACAGTGCTTATATTATTTTATAGGGTTAGGAAGCACGGTAGTCTAGTGGTAGGATGCCAGGCTTGTGACCGAAGGGCTGTGAGTGCCGAAATGGCAGCACCGGC
>NW_018406557.1:1982-2557 GCF_002113885.1 Mizuhopecten yessoensis | reverse complement strand
TTGAAGAGACTTATAGCCGAATACTGTTTTCAATATTTAAATTTATTTTTTTGATCATTGACATGATTCTGGTGAGTTACAAGAAAGCTTGCTTGAGCACAGTATCCATGCTTGAGCACAGAAAGCACAGTATCCATGCTTGAGCATGAGAACGGTTTCATGAATACGGGCCCGGGTTCGAATCATAACAGAAGACATTTTAGTACCATTAACATTTTCAGCAACGTGTAACCGCTTGCATTTTAAGGTAAACGACAAAAGCATGACGTCATGATCGGTAAAATACAGATACCCACTTGTGACGTCACATACTTGTTGCTAAGCTGCTTAGCAATCGGCGAAGGCGGAGATGATCAGTCTCTCCCCTGATATTTACTTTTTTGTTTAAATCTTCGATTACCACAATGAATATCAGGTTATTCTTGATATTTTTGGTAATGATGTACGCCATGCACCAAGGGCCTGCTGTATATCGTGACCTTACGTGGTAAGTTTGGACCAGACATGGTGAGATTGGATCTTATATGTTATTCTTTTACTTGACGCAAAGATCTTGCGGAGCTCAAATGAACGTA
>NW_018406557.1:0-327 GCF_002113885.1 Mizuhopecten yessoensis | reverse complement strand
GGTGTTGTATTCCCCTCTAGGTCCCTTGCTTAATTGGTACTATATCCCTCCCTATGTACTCTGTCCCTTGATAGGTTGGTACATGTACTATGTCCCTGCCAAGTACCCTGTCCCTCGCTAGCAACACTGTCATTAACTATGTCCTATATCCCTTGCTAGTTAGTTACTCTTCCTCTCTAGGTAACATGTCCCTCCTTAAGTTCTCTGTCCCTCGTTAGGAAATCTGTTACTGACTAGGTCCTTTGTCCCTCGCTAGGTAGGTACTATATACTTCTCTAGGTACCTGTACTATATCCCTTTCTAGATACCATGTCCTCCCTAAGTTGG
>NW_018406556.1:1737-3889 GCF_002113885.1 Mizuhopecten yessoensis | reverse complement strand
GCCGGGTTGGCCATATGGTTAAGGCGTCTGACATTCTGTTACCACCAGCCCTCCAACACTGGGTCGCGTGTTCGAGACCTACGTGTGCAGTCGCCAGGAACTGGTCGTATGTCGGTGGAGTTTTCTCCGGGAATTCCGGCTTTCATCCACCACCAGAACCTGGCACGTCCTTAAATGACCATAGCTGTTAATAGGATGTAAAACACAAATAAACCAAAACCGTTTCTGTTTGATATTTGCGCCTGCTGTGTCATATCTGCGGAGTATTGCTTCTGCTGGTCGTTGTTTTTTAGGAGTTCTGGGGTTGAAGGTTGCTTTTGGGGACTGCTTCTGTCTGTTGAGGAATGTCTATATGTTGCGGATTGCCTTTTTACGGGATTGTCTCTGTTGGGAGATCGCTTCAGTTGGGCATTGCTTCTCTTGAGCGTTGCTTCTGTTTGCGTTCGCTTCTGTTTTTGGATTGCTTTTTTTGGGGATTTCGACTGTTTGGGATTGATTCTGTTGCGGGTTGTTAATGATCAGGATCTTTTCACCAATTGGTCTATATTTTGTTGGAGATTATATCTGCCGAGGTAATACTTCTGCTGCTGATTGCTTCTGTTCAGCAGAACACCCGTGATAAACCCCCGTTTTGGAGGGTGGTCTCGTTATACAGGCTAGATACTGTACCACATTAATTTGCTGTTTTAAAGACATCAACCCATCGCAAAAACCACATACCGAGACCCACTTTTATTACTCTTTGATATGGTCTGATGAACACGATCATTGCACACGGTGTTGACACTCTGTTGGCACTCTGGAAGGACATTAAGTGGTGAAATAAATCCTATCATCTAGGCGCCATGTTGATTCAGACAGCGGTAAATTGTTGTTACTCACTTGAACTGTTAAGGCTACAGATGACCTTTACAGTAAGTAAACAGCTCGACTATTTACCTAAATAAAATCATTTTGTAATTCTGATAGATGTTCTTGATCCCGGCCATGGTTCTGTACTGTTGACAGAGTGTACCGTTCTGTGGCACCTTTTTGTACTGACGCGACTAGTGTGGTGTGTGTTTGTATATATGTGTTTGTATTTGTATGTTTGTATATAGAACCTCCCCCCCCCCTCCCCAATCCTGCCCTGTCCACCCGTAGTTCACACTTCAATATTTCAAGATTCAGCGCAGCATTCTAAACAGTAAAATAACATCTAAACTGAATCTTAGTTCGATACGTAGAAACCAATATCGTAACTGCTCCGGTGTCCAGTTTCCGTGTAATTTATAACCCGAACGAGTAACCTACAATTTATAGGTTGATATTCACTTTCATATTATGGTCGATTGCGTGGAATGATCAAATAGTTCAAATGAAAACCCGTCAAAGTGTATCAAGTACGGTATACACACTCTAGGACCAGTAGTCCATTATCCTGTCAGCTCAAAGCGATATCACAGTTGTGATTTTCCCATACACACCTAACACAGACACGATATATCCAATCCAGACACACCATACACAGACACGATATATCCAATCCATTCACACCATACACAGACACGATATATCCAATC
Organism: Mizuhopecten yessoensis; assembly: GCF_002113885.1. Taxonomy (NCBI): domain Eukaryota; kingdom Metazoa; phylum Mollusca; class Bivalvia; order Pectinida; family Pectinidae; genus Mizuhopecten; species Mizuhopecten yessoensis. Next base: position 2,327 of record NW_018406556.1, on the reverse strand, counting down.
CAGACACACCATACAGACACGATATAACCAATTCATACACACCATACAGACACGATATAACCAATCCATACACACCATACACAGACACTATATAACCAATCCATACACACCATACACAAACATGATAAAACCAATCCATACACCCCATACACAGACACGATATACCCAATCCATACACACCATACACAAACATGATAAAACCAATCCATACACCCCATACACAGACACGATATACCCAATCCATACACACCATACACAAACATGATAAAACCAATCCATACACACCATACACAGCCACGATATAACCAATACATACACACCATACACAGCCACGATATAACCAATCCATACACACCATACATAGACACGATATAACCAATCCATACACACCATACACACCATACACAGACACGATATAACCAATCCATACGCACCATACACAGACACGTAATAACCAATCTATACACACCATACACAGACACGATACAACCAATACATACACACCATACAGACACGATATAACCAATCCATACACAGACACGATACAACCAATACATACACACCATACACAGACACGTAGTAACCAATCC
>NW_018406556.1:0-326 GCF_002113885.1 Mizuhopecten yessoensis | reverse complement strand
CAATACAGAAGCACACTCCATTACATTAATATGATATAGTCAATCTGCACTGACGAGACGTTCATTGAGGTGTATTCGTCTTAACTGAAGTTTTAACTAAATTAAACAAATCATTAATAAACAAATATATGTGTCATGTTATCTATTAAGTACAGGTATGTAGATTATATGACCGAAATCTGGTCCGTATCATTTGACGGGGAACTATGTCAAGGTATACAGTCTATAGATTATTGGTTCTGGAAAATGATATTTAAATATCAAAGGTTTACGGACACCTGCTGAAAGGCGGAGAACCAGGGCCTGGTTAGCTGGCCGAGTTTGCA
>NW_018406555.1:4887-5226 GCF_002113885.1 Mizuhopecten yessoensis | reverse complement strand
ACACCTCAGGTTCTCATACCTAAATATACAGAGGTAAACCTACCTTAAAACACATCAGGTCCTCATACCTTAATTTACAGAGGTAAACCTACCTCATAGCACAACAGGTCCTCATACCTAAATACACAGAGGTTATCCTACCTCATAACACCTCAGGTCCTCATACCTAAATATACAGAGGTAAACCTAGCTCATAACACCTCAGGTCCTCATACCTAAATATACAGAGGTAAACCTACCTCATAACACCTCAGGTCCTCATACCTAAATAAACAGAGGTAAACTTACCTCATACCATCTCAGGTCCTCATACCTAAATACACAGAGGTTATCCTACCT
>NW_018406555.1:0-326 GCF_002113885.1 Mizuhopecten yessoensis | reverse complement strand
AACCATATTGTAAACTACTGTCTGATATCACTACAGAGTTGTAACTATATTGTAAACTAGTCTGATATCACTACAGAGTTTTTACCATATTGTAAACTACTGTCTGATATCACTACAGAGTTGTAACCATATTGTAAACTAGTCTTATATCACTACAGAGTTGTAACCATATTGTAAACTACAGTCTGATATCACTACAGAGTTGTAACCATATTGTAAACTANTAAACTAGTCTTATATCACTACAGAGTTGTAACCATATTGTAAACTACAGTCTGATGTCACTACAGAGTTGTAACCATATTGTAAACTACTGTCTGATATCA
>NW_018406554.1:4500-5737 GCF_002113885.1 Mizuhopecten yessoensis | reverse complement strand
AGAAGAAAACATATGTTATCAAAATATACAGATCTGTTATCAGGTTTTTATACTAATGAAGTGAGAGCCAAGATGTAGATTTAGAAAATGCGATTTGAATAACCTAAAAAACAGCCAGAGATCAGATTTAGACCATACCAATTTTACCTTAAAATTACCCATTGTCGATTAATAAGATGATGACTTGGTAGGTTCTGTTGATCTTCCAGCTGCTGAATAGTTTTCTTAACGCAATACATCGATTCCAGTTGAGCATGGCTGTATAATAAATATGGGACAAGCACAACACAATAACTACATACACACACACACACACACAGTTTTCATCAAAACACATGGTTTACAAAGCAGGAAGCGGATGTGACTCATCACAATATATCTATAGGTGCCTGGGACGCTTGAACACACAGGGACTTGAAAATTTAGATATAAATAGTGAGCACACGCGCCTGGTAAACATACTCACCGATTACTTGAAAAAAATGAAATAAAAGGATACAGCCAATAAATCTACTACCCCGTTTCAAACAGAGGATATCAAATATGTAATATAAGTTTGTGTTTCGTCCGATAGGAAAAAAGCTGCAGATTATTGTATTTTTTGAAATATTTGACAAAAATGTGCAAGTCAATCAGGTCCCTGTGAATCAGGTTGCCTTTATTTAGTTATACTTGTCGATTATGACAGACATGAGATATTTGGGGCTTTAAACACAGTAATAAAATTCACAGGTGGGTTTACTGGGAGAAATGGAAAGTCTTTATAATTGAAACCCAATGAATCATGCACATGAGAGACGACGTGACTATACACGTAGTGATAAATGGATATATATATATACAAACTGAATTGGGGATTATATTATTCACAAGATAAGATTTTACGATAGATATGCATAGGTAAGTTTCGGAATAACCACACAGCATTAACTTTACATGAATAATTTGAACCAAGATATATATACATTATTAATGTGTGTTGCTATAAATACATTGCCGGGGGCAACTGTATACATGTAGGTCACACATGGTTGTAAACATTGATTCAAGTTTATAGTGTAATGTGACATTATTGCAGTTTTTGGACAATGATGCAGTGAAAATAAATGTATCGGTCGTTGTATATATATAGATTGATCTAGGTCATCAACGAAGACATACAATGTACAAATATTATTGTTAATAAAAGATTGAGATGAGTAATTTATGGTTGATGAATTTGTTCGTTTTTCAAGGT
>NW_018406554.1:0-326 GCF_002113885.1 Mizuhopecten yessoensis | reverse complement strand
AAATTCGCAGGTGGGTTTACTGGGAGAAATGGAAAGTCTTTATAAATGAAACCCAATGAGTCATGCACATGAAAGACGACGTGACTATACACGTAGTGATAAATGGATATATATATACAAACTGAATTGGGGATTATATTATTCACAAGATAAGATTTTACGATAGATATGCATAGGTAAGTTTCGGAATAACCACACAGCATTAACTTTACATGAATAATTTGAACCAAGATATATATGCATTATTCATGTGTGTTGCTATAAATACATTACATTATACTATTTTCATAGGGTTAGGTCGAAATTTATTATTTCAAGTGCATGCA
>NW_018406553.1:69085-74112 GCF_002113885.1 Mizuhopecten yessoensis | reverse complement strand
TGTTTTTAATCAGTAAATACTAACACATATCTATAGACGGATTGTTTAAGCACCCCGATAGACTGATCTTCGCGTTATATTGATTTATGTTTGAATTCTTTCTGAGAATGAACTTAATGACACTTGTGTATGTAGGTCGATTCATTTGCTGATGTTTTTGCCTGAGTATCCCTGCTAATGTGAGCATGTCAAAGATGGAAAAACTTAGCGCCGACACTGCAGAAATACGAAAAAGTCACACAAAGAATATAAAGCATTGAACATGATTTTTCTTTCTTTTTAGATTATTTTGTTTATAACTATTAGAACACATACATTCAGTTCAAGATTTCCCATATGCGTACCTCGATTCTTCAAAGCGTTATTATATAATACCCCGTCGAAAGACGAACACCAAATAAGTCATTAACACGTGCAGTGACGTAACACATGATAACATCTCCAGTTCTATTTATCGATATGCAGTTGACAACACAAACAGTTTCAGCAGGAACATATTCCTGTTTTAACAGTTCGTGTCATCTGGAAACCTGTTTGGCACTTTATGTATACGGACATATTTGACATATTGGTGTCAGGAATAATGACCTCGAATCTTCTTATGTCCAGAACTTCCATGTCCCGAACTTCCATGTGTCCGGCCTAATGTCCCTAAACTTTCAAGTGTCCGGACTAACGAAACACAATATTTCATTTGCTTGGCATGAGGACAACCCGTCCAACCCGTTATTCTACTTTGTTACAGTAATCTACATGTGTACGCCCTCACGTGTTCCGATCTGTCTGACGTTCTCCTCTAAATACAAATATAAACTTCTAACCAAAACATGCTTATCTTTGTAAGTATTGTAGATAATACGGATAGTTGTCTGTATGTACAGCCTACACACAGATGTATACATAAAAACACCGAAACACTATTAAACTTACACAACAAACCACGTCTTATCTCAGGTGGTGTACGTCAACATGTTGGCGAAGCTCGGTGCCTAATTCTGTTTTGTTTTGCATAAGTTTTACGAAACCAATTTCTCTTTTTTCTTTAAAAACTGCAGCACAGATTAACTTGCGCTCAAAAATAGATTTTCTTAATGTCTTGCGTTCTACGGAAGCACTGTGGTGCCCATCGTCGGGTAGCCACGGTTGATTTCGCTTCGGTACTCGCTCAGCAATGAGTACCGTAGCGAAATCAATCGTGGGTACCCGACGATGTGAGGTGCCGTAAGGGTGGGTNAACTTGCGCTCAAAAATAGATTTTCTTAATGTCTTGCGTTCTACGGAAGCACTGTGGTGCCCATCGTCGGGTAGCCACGGTTGATTTCGCTTCGGTACTCGCTCAGCAATGAGTACCGTAGCGAAATCAATCGTGGGTACCCGACGATGTGAGGTGCCGTAAGGGTGGGTGCTAAAGCAAAGATATTTGATAGACTTATTTATTACATACTTACTAATAAATACGGGTTTTTTGTATATGCGATACGACACAAACCCATATCAGCCCTCGCCGTATCACACCCCAAAACCCGTATCCCCCCCCGCCGTATCACACCCCAAAACCCGTATCAGCCCGCAAAACCCATATCACACCCTTTTGGGGAAAAAAATCGTTTTTCAATATTTCAAAATAAAATTAAATCAGAAGATAGTAGTTTTTATTAGTAAGTATGAAATAAACAGAATAAAACACGCCTTTTTCCATATAACAACCAGTATCAACCCTCGATCAATATCAGCCCTCGGGCCTTCGGGGGAATCGTAGACTCGGCAATGAAAACGCAATGGATTAAATCGAGTTTTTTTATTTACATTTTTGTGAATTTTAGATTTACTAGCATTTACTTACTGTTGTTATCTTAAAAGTTGGTAAAACAATTCAGTTGCCATTTCGTATACATATCGTATAAAACGAGTTTCATGAAATGCCTGATTTCTTCTTGGGATTTTTGTTAGGACATGACGAGACCAAAACTGACCGGATGTCATTATTGCATTATTTAAGATCATTTTCGATTATCGTGATAGAATCTCTAAGACGCCTGGTTGACCAATTGGATACCAATACTATTGTGAGTGTGTTCGCTTGGCTCCGTGATTGTTTATTCAGTACCGTAGTTAGCTGCACCATCTAAAGGACACTGTCATTATATGCAGATACAGGTGTGAACACGGTTGTTTCAAATGATTAACTAACACATACATTGTGCTTGGTGGAATTTTTGTCATTGTACAAAGCTTCTAGACAATTGAAATTGCAGTGAAGAGCTATTTTCACAGAGGTGGTATTGGCTTGATGTCTATGGTACGTTCAAGTTCCTAACTAAACATGGCAACCGATACGTCTTACCTTGACAACAGCGTCATTGTTAATTCACAGAAATATTCCCCTTCATCTGCTTCCCTGGGTTTCCATGCTGTATATATATATATATGATGTATACGTTATAACTGTTTATAGAGGACCCTGTTGTGTAAAGAATGTTCACTTCATACAAGTAACTCAAGGAATTGAAGAAATATATTTTTCTTATTTGCCAATTCGGTTTTAAGGTTCTATGTAAAGTTACGTAACTTAAACAAATTGGCAATATGTTTTAAGTGTATTCACCAAGGTAAGGCATTAAACATATGTATTCAGCCTATCAGAGCTAGGTGTATACAGTACTACTGATTTTGATATTGGCTAAGTGTCCGAGTAGCTGGCTATATTTTGAAGGTCCTGTTTCTGAATACAAATCTATCTCAATGCATTAGCTCTCTACTGACATGCAGTTTCCCTATTCTGTTACATTGGCAACCAACACAGTATATAAACCCCCAAAACTAGGTTAACTGAATAACGAAAATGATACGTCGTTCAATAAGGGAGTCCTAGGTTCGAATCTGGCCATTGACATTGTCATGTTCCGCTCTTTTTTACACTACGATATGTAAGATCTAATTTAAACTGATGTTCACATCTTTCGAAAGTTCATTTGATCTAAGTCGTTTCGAGTTATGTTAAATTTTAATGGTTTGTAACTTGCTATCTGGTATTCAATATGTAGCTAGATATAAAATAGCAAATAGCTTTAAGGAGAATATTAATAAATTCTAAAAAGTATCCCTTGTACAAACTTGTATATAGCTTACACTTTATTGTTCGTAGGCATCACTGATCAGTTGTCTGATGAAAGTGACAATGCACACGTATACATATCGTACTAGTCAGGGAAACGCCACACATGAAAATCTCAATGGTTGTGCTATATCCCCATTTCATCAAACTCTATTGTTCAGAAAACAAATGGAGTCAATCGTAAAACTTAATGCATTTTAGTGCGTGTAGAAAATTAATTCCTCGCAAGGAACAGACCGGAAACCTGGAGTCGTGCAAAAACAAAATTATGTAATCCGGTAATTTGTAGTTTTCCAAACAGCCTGTTCCGTGCTGCGTGATGTGATAAGATCTCGTTCTGACGTTGTAGATATGCAAACTCAGCATCAATCTTAGGTTATGTCAGATAAAGCTGGGAGGGGGCGGCCTCAGTGGGGGGGTTGGGATGATAAGATGGGTGGTGCGGCGCAGGGGAAGTCAGGAGGGACAGGATAGCATAGGGGACGTAGCGATGAGGAGATAATGCTCTTAGGAAAGGAATGTAGAATGTTTAGGAGAGACGATGATGATTGCTTAAACTAACCGCTTACCCTTAATACGTTAATATAACTATGCCTTACAAACAAAATGGCTTTTGCCGACATTTGATTTAACATGGAAAGAATGCACTCCAGTAGTTATGACAAACGTTTCATTGAAGGCCGATTAAGATATTACATTGCTGATTCATAAATTGTATAGCGTAATGTAAATAAGAACTCCCGCCCACAAAACCTATGTCATACCACTCTAGATCATACATCCCGGGAAACTATTGTTGTGCGTTTTTTTGCATAGTTTGAACCGAACAGATCAAATACTTATCTATGGCGTTTAGGATATTATGGTTCATTATACAATATTTTTCACACTTTACATTAGTGGATAACAAGTCTTTTGTTGACATTAAAATTGTCTGCTTTATTTGAAGGGTTTCCGCTTCAATGTATGGCAGGTTCAGCTTTATGCCATGCAAACCATATACTGGATATACGAAATAGAGAATCGATTCCATAAATGTCAGCTTTGAAGGGACTAAAACATGATTTTTTGTGGGGTGGTGATATTAGTATGGGGTAGATGGTAATTCGTCAGCATTATTATGGAGATGCTCGTTATTTCACACCGTTGAGAAGGAATTAAATGTTTGCCTTTATTGGTTAGTCCGGGTTTTTTTCAGCAATATAACGTCCAATCTTCGGTAAATGGGAACATCCGAATTACGGTAAACGTGAATATGTTGACATTTTTATTCCCAAGAGTCACCTTGGTACATGAATGACGGTGTAACATTTGTTTGTTTTACATGTATAAGCATTTAATTAATACTCTTAATGGTTAACGCTTCGGAAGTCTAATGTTTAACGCTGACTGATGGTCGTTGTTAAAACTTCGAACGATCATCATGTGATGCTGCCAAATCTGGAGCTTTATTTTGTGTCTTCTGTCGAAGGATATCGAAAAAACAAAACGGTGATCTGTTGCCCAAAATGGTCACACTAAGGATCCATAACGTCCATGTCGTTTGGTTTGGGACGCATTGGAGGGCAGCGGTGACCACACTCAAAACGTCGATCCGTAGACCACAGCCGCCGTGACAGCCTGTCCGAATCTGAGGCGTTGTCCGACCTTGAAGCCTGACCTTTTTTTTTTAACTTGTACACATTGTATTGCCATAAGGCAACTGGATTGAGCACAAGTAATTCAAGTTAAAAAAAAAAAAAAAAAAAAATACAACAAAATTGCAAGATGGCACAATAAAAAAATACTTTACAAATACAAATGTAAGGAAGCTAAATGACAATTCATTCTCCCACATATACACACACTCTTATACGCGTCTATGTTTATATCAACATTTAGAGAGAGAAGTGTGTGTGTGTGGGCGGGGGGG
>NW_018406553.1:3641-69070 GCF_002113885.1 Mizuhopecten yessoensis | reverse complement strand
GGGGGGGGGGGGGGGGATAGTAATGTCCAGGTCTAAATGTAATATAACAAGAGATCCATGGGCCTTAATGGTCACCTGAGTTATGTAAAAACTGTCAATGTTGCCAAATGAAAAAGAAATCATTTTGTAGAAAAGGTAACTTGAAAACTTGAACTACATGTAATGCAAAAGTAGTGTGAAAGATCTGGATAGTCTATGTACAAATAGTGGTTCTATCAGTCACTGAATTATGGTAAAGCACCTTAAGACATTTCCATCTATGAACAGTATTTTATTCTACCATATCATGGTCTTGAAAAGATTTTTGAAATTTCAGTCAATTCAACCCTTTCTGCCCCCACCCATCAGCCCCTGGGAGTCAGTCAGACTGATATGTGCATACCATCAAACTGCTATTCAATAATGATAATGCTAACCAAGTTTGAATTAATTCCGACGGAAATTAAACAAATGTTGGTCCAAAATGTGTTTCCCTATATAAAGTATAGTAAAGTTTACCCCCTCCTCAGGGGGAACCGTGAAAACCGATGGTCATGAAATTCACAATTTTGGTAAAGCACCTTAAGACCCTTCCATCTATGAAGAGTATTTTATTCAACCATATCTTGGTATTGAAAAGATTTTTGAAATTTCAGTCAATTCAACCCTTTCTGCCCCCACCCATCAGCCCCTGGGAGTCATTCATGGCTGATATGTGCATACCATCAAACTGCTATACAATAATGATAATGCTAACCAAGGTTGAATTAAATCCGACAGAAATTAAACAAATGTTGGTCCAAAATGTTGTTTCCCTATATAAACTATAATCAAGTTGACCCCCTCCTCAAGGGGAAACCGCAGGGTCATGAATTTACAATTTTGGTAAAGCACCTTAAGACCCTTCCTTCTATGACGAGTATTTGATTCAACCATATCTTGGTCTTGAGAAGAAGATATTTGAAATTTCGGTCAACTCAACCCTTTTTGGCCCCTCCCATCAGCCCCTGGGGGGCAGTCAGGGCTGGTTTGTGCATATCATAAAACTGCTATCCAACACTGATAATGCTAACCAAGTTTGAACTAATTCCAATGGAAATTAAACAAATGTTGGTCCAAAATGTGGTTTCCCTATATAAACTATAGTAAAGTTTATCACCTTCCCAAGGGTAAACTTGAGAACCCAGGGTCATGCATTTACAATTTTGGTAAAGCACCTTAAGACACTTCCATCTATGAAGAGTATTTGATTCTAACATATCTGGATCTTGAGGAGAAGAATTTTAGTAATTTGGTTGACCTTTGGCTAAGAAAGGTTTCTGCAAATTTTCATTGAAATTGGTTCAGGGGTTTTGGAGAAGAAGTCGAAAATGTAAATTGTTTACGGAGTTACGACGGACGACGCCGGATAAAAGGCGATCGCAATAGTTCACTTGAGACTTTGTCTAAGGTGACCTAAAAATTAAGAACCGTGTCATTGGCCTTTTGAATATCAGAAAGCTTGGTAAGCGTCCACTTATCCCCTCACGTCGACCGACACACAGACTACCGTCAGTGAAAGAAATACTAGCCGTCGGTAGACTAAAAAAACCACATTGATCTGCCTCAAAATTACAACATCGGGATCCTGGTGTTTTCTTTTCTCTCTTATACACTCTTTCCGTTCGGCTGTATCTCCCTTGTCACATGTCTTCCTGTGACTTTTGCTGTTGCAGTGACCCTAAGCCCAAACAAACAAACAAAACTGTAAATGAATTTCGGAAGTCTCGATTGCTTGTAGTAATCTTTACATCGAAGATTTTCTGTACGATTTTAACCCAAAAATAGTTTGACAAAATCAAAACAACACACTTGGGTAACAGAATATGAATAATGGATGTCATTTGTGCAATTCGAACGTAATCATAGACTTTATTGTTCATTAGCAGAATCAATTCGCCTATATGTCACATAGAATTCGGACAAAATTCTTCACTAATTTAACAACATATTTGACGTTTATTGATACAAGCATGCGTGCCATTTATTCCTTGTGGTATAGGACCAATTAAAGAGTCTATAAAGTGCTATATGGGGAATACACTATGACATAAATAGCAATCTCGAGCTGATGTGGATGCACAATACGATAAAACAATCGACATGTCAGTGTTTACACTTTAGCGAGCTATCGTATTCATAAAAGAGATGGATGACTTTCAGAAATTGTTAAAACGACGTTCAAACGCGTCTCGACCGAGACTAGCCTCTTGATTGATGACGTGTCAATATGTTGCATCGCAAAATCTTTCATATCACGGGGCTCTCGACGGGAACATTTATTGAATCGTTCCCAATATATCATTTAGAATAGTCCAATAATGATTTTTATACATTTCGCACCAAAACACTCGACGGGAATATTTATTGAATCGTTCCCAATATATCATTTAGAATAGTCCAATAATGATTTTTATACATTTCACACCAAAACACATTTAAAATAAATCTTTAAAATACAACTTGACGATAGCATGAAAGCATTACAGGAAAATGTCTCCGAAATTAATGAGTGCCATGTCCGTTTAGATGTTTGTGCCAAGGGATTTTAATAACATTTGGCTTGATTTTTTTAAAACTATTTGCTGATGTATATGTACGTCCCGCATTTCATTTAGTTTGGTAATACAATCTAAAGAAATCGCTATGTGTTTAATTAGAAACATACAATAAAAAAAAAAAACAAACAGCCATCTAAACAAATGTAACCGATATCACGTCGGTCGGAGCGCTTCGAGAAATATACGCAACTATTAATGACGTCATGATTTTTGTAACATCAAATAACCAAGCAGTTTTAGCACTTTGTATTCGGTAACGGTATCGTTTTACCATTGTTTGTAAAGTTGACAGCATAATCATATCTATTTTCGAATATTATGCATTTTGTACCATTTTATAAAATGAAATACTCATGTATCTTAACTACAAACAAGTCGAAATAATAAAAACTATGATGGTAAGTCTTATGCCGAGCAAGAATGGCGTCAGTTATTCTGTACCGCAGCCAGACTCTACGTTACAGAGAATCGAGAAAAGACGCCAAATGTTATTGAAGAGAGTCGACTTTTCTCAATAGCCTTTTGCACCAATCGCATATAGGCTATGTTTGTGTAAAATAAAGTGTTCTAAGTGGAACAGGTCTGGTAATCTTACCGCAATGAAATGTCTTACATACTTTGCCGATATCTTTTGAACGCATCAAAAAGTCTACAGTATCGCCCAAACAACAATACACGTTTCACCTTTTATTGGATTTCGTGCAAAAACAATGCACGTACAGATGTATCACAACACGTACAGATGTATCACAACACGTACAGATGTATCACAACACGTACAGATGTATCACAACACGTACAGATGTATCACAACACGTACAGATGTATCACAACACGTACAGATGTATCACAACACGTACAGATGTATCACAACACGTACAGATGTATCACAACACGTACAGATGTATCACAACACGTACAGATGTATCACAACACGTACAGATGTATCACAACACGTACAGATGTATCACAACACGTACAGATGTATCACAACACGTACAGATGTATCACAACACGTACAGATGTATCACAACACGTACAGATGTATCACAACACGTACAGATGTATCACAACACGTACAGATGTATCACAACACGTACAGATGTATCACAACACGTACAGATGTATCACAACACGTACAGATGTATCACAACACGTACAGATGTATCACAACACGTACAGATGTATCACAACACGTACAGATGTATCACAACACGTACAGATGTATCACAACACGTACAGATGTATCACAACACGTACAGATGTATCACAACACGTACAGATGTATCACAACACGTACAGATGTATCACAACACGTACAGATGTATCACAACACGTACAGATGTATCACAACACGTACAGATGTATCACAACATGTACAGATGTATCACAACATGTACAGATGTATCACAAGACGTACAGATGTATCACAACATGTACAGATGTATTACAAGACGTACAGATGCATCACAACATGTACAGATGTATCACAAGATGTACAGATGTATCACAACATGTACAGATGTATCACAACATGTACAGATGTATCACAACATGTACAGATGTATCACAACACGTACAGATGTATCACAACATGTACATTTGTATGTTTTTTAATTGACATTCGCCCCCCGAACAATGTATATACATCTGTAAATAACGACGGGAAAAGATGAAACTAAAACAGGTTCGATTCCCCGATCGGACACTGGAAAAGGTATTTGGTCACCTGCCCGACCACGTGGGTACTCATTTAACCCCTTCGCGCTTCCATCCGGGCCAACAAGAAGGATTAATATACGTTAGAAAACTTGTTTCACAATTGTTGTAATTATAAAGTTTATATTATATTCATTTTTAAAAAAGCAGCGATAAAACATCAGAGAATTCATACATATAGTTACCTCCCTTTAGTTACGTTTTGGATTTAATTGCCGCTTTTAGGAAAGTTCAGTTGGATAGAACAGCTGAATGTGATATTTCATTCTGTATTTTATTTCATATTGATATTTTCATAAAAGTTTCACAATGAATGATCGAGCTTCTTTTCATAAATTATTTATTAAAGCTATTGACATGTCGATAAAAAAATCAAATGTATAGTTACATACTTTGGCAGTGATACGGAGATCAATAATTGAAAAGAACCCGCGCGCAAACATTGAGGCTGACATATATAGTGGCTTTCCCTTGAGAGTAATGCATCTCTCGCACCTGCAGAATGTCTATGGAATTTCTCATCACAAGTAGATAAGACACGACGGTCGAAACATGGATGATAGTTTGTTTCTTGAACATTTTGACCCGCTGTATAGAGTAATTCCATTTGACACGTGAGAATGACACTCCATCTGATTGTTTTGCAATAAGACTGTGTTATAACTTTTGGTTTAGTTTTGTTTGGTTTGGTTTAGTATTGTTAAACGTCCTATTAACAACTACAGCTGTATGGTCATTTAAGGACGGCCTCCCCTGTGTGCAAGATGCATGCGTGTAGTGTATGCGTGTGTGTTTTGGGAGGCTGCGATATGCTAGTGTTTGTCTCCTTGTGATAGCGCGGAACCGATGCCAACTTTATAGTGCTACCTCATTGAAACGTACTGCCGAAGACACCAAGCAGGACACACAACTCGCTCACATTAGACCGACAACGGTCGAACCAGTCGTCCCACTCCTTCATTGCTGAGCGTTAAACAGGAGTAGAAAATAGTACTTTTACAGACTCTGGTATGTCTTGACCAGGGGATAGAACCAAAAGCCTCCCCACAGGGGAGAACGCCAAAACGCCAGAAAGGCCAAAAATGAGGCATTGTCAAGGGAGACATTAGGAAGAAGAAAGTTGTTTAGAAAAAAGAGAAAAGATAAGGTCTCAAATTAAGTCGCCTCTTACGAGCATGTAACGGGGGCAGCAGGTACAATTCTTACGCAAAACCTGCAGGTATGGCGATATAACGTTCCTTCGTTTAAATTGCCGCTCCCTTTTCGACAGCATTTTTAATTTCCTTTTTTCCTGGATTTTAACAATTCATTTCTAAATGAACAGCCCCTCGATATATACATTCCTTTATAACGACAATGAGTAGCAGTCAAAATTGACGGTAGCATAAGGCGGTTTTACAGTATTCTGATAACCGTCCATTTAATATTTCTAAGGGAAAACTATATTTATTTGAAATTCAGTAGGTTTATATCCCTAGGAATAATGGCGATTGTTCTTATGCAACTCTCCAACTTCTCAATTCTCGACTTGTTTGTTTATAGGAGAGTTGAACCCCATGATTGCCGCATCGACATCCCCCGCCGGCCTTTGCCACACTCACATACATATCCATCATGAAACTAAATTGCCTCCATATATCTCTCTGACGTTTTTCATTCAAGATAGCGAAAAAAACTCGCAGACGTTATTGGTTTAGCAAACGTCTTCAACCAAAATGATTTCAGTTATTTAAGCATCAAAAGTCGATCTTACAAGAATGATGAACGCTTTTGAAAGCTATCCGATGTTGAAATTGAATTATATCAGTCCTCGTTCCACAGACAACATGAGACGACACAGATATGCTATCTCAACTTAAAACATTTGATGCTCATGAGTATAGGTCACGTACTGTTTAATTGAACCCGAATCAGTTTACGACCTTAATTCTAAAGTAACTCTTGTTACGATGCCACTATAGTGTACCTATCAGATGACGGTGACGTAACATGTTGGATTCAATACTCCGATTAAATGTACGCTCCTGACTCCAACTGTCCCAAAAGGAATGATTCTGCATGGAATAATTACGACAGGGTACATATAATAGCATGTGTCCAGCCGTGTAAAGCCTTGTCAGCTTCATGAGGTACATGATTGTAATATCCATGATGCTCTGTAATGTAATTTCCAATAATGCAATTAGCTGTAAACACTCTGTATTCCCGTTACAGCTTCAACTGTATCCGATTTAGTCTGATGTTTGAATGGTAATATTTTTCAAAATAATCCCGATCTAATATTTACATTTTAGAATCGAACTGATAACTGCGAGTTCCGTACTTTGGATCTGGATCTGGATATAGCTCAACTGACGTCAGAAGACAATAATAGATATTGCGTGTATAAGCTCAGCTCGGTTTCGGCGTTTCATTCATCACTTGGGTAAAGAAATATGGACTTTCGATGATACCTTTAGTATTCCCAAGGAGTTCTAAATGGAATTATAGTCTACGCGTATAGTACTATAAGCAATAAATGAGGACCTTCTCTGTCGGCAATAAGAGTGATTTGTATACAGAGAACTGATCCTCGCCAGATGAAGTACTATTTTCCAATCTTTCAGGTTTCAAGACGACTATTGGCTAATGAAAAACTCATTTTCTCACGCTCGGAAGCCAGTTTTGGAAAGGAATCGAGTCTTTTGATAAATTCATACATAATTTCAAGCTTATAATACCAGACAGCACACACATACATGTACTCAATCATAATCATACCTCCAGCTCTTCACACGTGCTAGACACGCGCGTCTCATAAGGGACAGCCAAGTTGGAAAGCTGTATGCCACCCAGGTGCACTAGGTAGCCTTAAGTTCAGAAAAGGCAGTTTTCTAGATCCCCAAAAACGTCAATGGAAACAAAGAGTTTGATTTCAAAATGTTTAGAACCATTTTGGTCAATTTTGTCATTTGACGTCATTTCAATATGACATGTGACGTCATATATTGTCATTTTCAGCAATGGAGGAAGAACATTTTTGGTCAATTTTGTCATTTGACATCATTTCAATATGACATGTGACGTCATATATTGTCATTTTCAGCAATGGAGGAATATCTACCGCTAATTTAACTCGGGAATACAATACAGTCGTGAGTTTTTGATCTATTTTAATCTTAAAATCGACACTTGTTATACTATACCAAGAACCTGTCCGCTGTTTTCCAAATTTGTTTTATGCATATTTGCAGATACTCTAGAAAATCTCATCAGAAAATCTCCCAATTTGTTTTCTTCTACCAAAATCCGGATCAGACGTAAAACAACAATTAATCAAAACGCAGGACCAGATTGTATCGGGGATCGGAAACGTTAACTCTTGCTAGTAAAATATTGGTGCATATTCGATCTAGCCCAGATTCTAAATCTGTCCGGTTGCATGTCAATATCACAATACCTACATACATTACCGTCATTCTCTTTTAGGATAGAAACGAGAAGAAATTCTTCATGCTTTTGCCCTAGTTTCAGGAACGTTCCTTACCTACAGTCCTTAGGTAAGTTACGTATTTTCTAGTGGGAAATAATTCCACTTAAGGAAAAACTAATGGTTATGATTGAGGTGTAAACGGGACTACATCACGATAAAATACATTAAATTACAAATGCTGCAGATTGGTTGAGAACAAGTTTTAGAAAATACCGTCTGTACNCCACACCCCACCCCCACTAAACTTAATTGAAAATATAAATCAAATTAAAAATTGGACATCTTGTTTATGTATATATTTTATTATGTTATTTGGAAAGGCTTTACATAAGTTTACAACTTGTGCCCAATCCCTTTTCTATATTAGATGCAAATAAAAATATGTTTAAATCAATTGCTTGAGAAGACGACTTGTTGTCATTTTGGCATACAGTACATGTACAAATAAAAAACAATGAGAACCAGGCCCTTCATAAACATTCTCCTAGAGAAGTACACAGAACACACGAAACAACNATTCTATGTATCAATTAACCTATATGCTGATTTGCATTCGGAAATAAAAAACTAAACTAAAAACACACTTTGGGGGATATTAGCCAGGTGGCATACGACTAGTAATTTGTACCTGGTAAGCAGCTCTTGTGAATTCCTCAAAATTGTATTGATTAATGTATATGCTAATTGTATTAATTGTATATCTATGTACTGTAAAGCGCTTTAGAGTATCTTATATAAGCTAGATAGGGGCTGTATGTTATCATTATTGTTATAGTATATCTGTATTATTTTGTTACTGTATGTGCTGTTAAAGAAACGGAAGGTTCCTGCAAATATTAGTCCGTGTAAATGTATATGTTGTTTGCTTCTTATTAGCAAAACTGTATGAACCACCTCTCGATTGGAACAGGTGTTGTTGTGAATCAAATAACAATGATGCTTATCAACTCATCTCTGTATAGTATCTTAAGGATGTGATCCTCTGAGAAGTCAAACGATTCCTGTATTAAACTTTTTTTCTCATGCTATGTTTTTAAAGAGCATGCCATAAAATGCAAAAAAAAAAGTTATAGGTCCGTTTGCTCCTTTTTTCAGAACAGTCCATTGAAAATCTTTGATTAAAATTGATGTTATGTTAAGAAATAATCTAAAACTTACGCTTATGATTTACGACATTTCGGTGCCTGAAACAGTTACCTCTCCTTCGTGCGGATTAGAAGAGTACATCCTGAAGTTACATTGATGTTAAACCAATGGAACCAGTGGATAAAATCAATAGAAATAGTGTGGTTGGTTACAGCTCCTATCTGCAAACGTTTACTACTTTCTATTACGATGAGGTTGAACTAATATAGTTTTATGAGAGTATCGATTTATGAGATATCATAAACGGACCATTACTCACATCGCCTATTGAAGTTAATTACTGTAGAATGCGGTTATGTTATGTTGTTTTTGTTTGAACACACCATACATCCCCGTAAACTTCCGATCGGAAAGGCATTTTTTTTAACGCATTATGTTTGTTATATATAGGATCTAACATGAGTTTCCATTTCATATGAGATTTATGAAACGAGTCTAAGAACTTTTCAATTAAGCGAGCCTCTGGCGAGCTTAAATGACAAATTGTGACGAGTTTCATCAATCTCATATGAAATGGAAACAAGTGTAAGATCCTTTTTATCACATAATGAAGTTTTGTGGCATTTATTCGTGTAAAACGATAACTTTCATGCAACCTTGACATGTAAATGCCGCCATTTTGACTCCAGTGCGTTAGTTTGTGACGTCATGAAATTGTCCTAGGCGTGACGTCACAATTGAAACAATTAAAACTTACAACCAATCACAGGACTGCTAGGTCATTTAACATGGGTTGATATGACATGGGTATATTCACCGGATAACGAAGTACATTACGTGATACAATGAAATAAAATAATTAGACACAATATATATAACAACGGTTACAATGGGGAACAGCGGTTATATTTTGTATACGGTCCGAGATATTTGCTCGGTAAAAAGGTTACTTTAAATCGACTTACAGTACGTTGTATGCAATTTCAATCAGCTGCTGTACTGACTGTAGATCAGGTCCCTCAAATAAAATAAAAAATATGCAACATATAAATGCTGTTCCAGTTGTTCATCGTTGTTCCGATTAGGGGTTTATAGCTAAAAAGCAAAATGCTTTTTTTCTTTTTTTTTTCTTTTTTTTTCTTTTGCAATTTCGCAACAATTTTGAACCGCGAAAAAACAGAACTATTAAAAATGAACAGCCAAAAGATTGGGCGACAACTTCATAATCAAAATTCACAGTGACCTGCAAAATGTTAGGATAAGCAAGAGTATGCAATGCCGTAGGGAAAGACGAAATAGATTATTTCTTCTTTTCCGTCCTTTATTTTCTCCGAATAATACAACGACGCGGGGAAAGAAAAAATAACATTTCTTAAGTATACTACAAAGATAACTTAACATTTCAAGAAACAGATGTAAATATCCGCTCTATCTAAATTTACCAAGTAAATGAAAAGGCTTGCATAAGACTTGTGTATTTCTTTACCATTCCTTATTTCGTTCGAGTAAATCTGGACTTTGACCTGGCAATTCTTCTATGAATCAACTTATTACCATATCAGATGGTATAAACACTGCCCTTGGTATGTTAGTATCAGCCAAGCATTATATCGAGGAGGTTAGCATCGTCATCATCCAGCTAGAATGTATAGATCTGGAATAACTAGTAAGTTAATATAACGAGTGCTTTACAAACTTAGCGAATTGTAAACAGAGAACTGTAATTAATAATAAATATTAATCTTGAGTACATATTAAATCTGGGGTCACGCAATGTTATATGATATATTATATTAAGCGTCCATGCATAATATACATGTACATCGTAGTTCATGATAATGGTGCTATAATTAAGTTGTTTGCTTTCGTTAGTCCTCTATATGTCACAGATGAGGTATTACTGATCTGCTCAAAAGCACACCACGAAAAACTGAAAAACTGATAGAAAAAAGTAAACTTTAAATAATATTGAACTAAATGGCTTCTCACCAACATCTACGTCTAGTAATGACGGATGGCAATACTACTTAAAATGTATTATTTATTATCACTAAAAAGGCATATCCTATAGGCATCGATTGTTTGGAATTACAAATAGCTATAATACTTTCGTAAGTCGAAATATGAAATAGTAGAGGGATCCATCTGTTCTAGTTGGGGGGCAAATTGATCATGAGTTCTACGTTACCTCATTCCTTTCTATATATCTGACAATTGATTTCCCCAAATTTTATATGTGCTGTTTTGCGAAATACTCTGTACATTGTAATTCTTATGGAGTTGGAATTTGTACCTGTATCTACATTATGTAATTATTTCAATCATAGTTAAATTTACAATAAAATACGTAAGCATCAGTTTATTTCGTGTAACTGGCCATATTGTATTAAACCAATGAGTCTCTCCGTGAACATAAACCAGCGTAGACCAGTCCTAGGTTCATCCTCGATATCCATGGATTACGCTAACTTACGCTCTCTGCAGAACGAAAGTGGGCGTAACTCCTGGGTATCGAGGATGTCCTAGGTTGTGATGCTGACTATCGATCTCGGCTATTTATAGCCAGACATGTACGTCTGCTGTTACCGCTGGAACTGTCATGTCTATCCACGGACGTAACTTGTTTGTTACGTTTATCTAATTCAATTATTCTTCCCTCTGGCCAAATAATTTCCCATAGTCATCCATTTTTTGCCAGGACCACAACTTAACCTTGCCGACCTCAATTAATGTCTTCTAGAAACCTCGTTACATGTTTACGTTAACGCCCCCTGTAGGCCTGACGGGAAATACCCTATAGGTTTGTTGTGTGAAGTCACGCGCTGAAATGTTTTGTTTCTCCTTGCAAAAGTGAAAGAAACATTGGGATTTTTGTTTTATCCTTTCTTTCTCCTTTCACACTTTCTTCGATGTGATCGATTCCGTTTTTGCGTACTGCAGAATTACATTGTATCCTCTCTTGTGAGCAGGTATTGATTGTTACGACCTTGGTTTGTGTGAGAAAATTACGTCGTTTTCTCAAAGATTGATGACATTACTCTCACAAACAAATGACGTAACAATCTTTACCTGCTTACAAGAGCTGGTAACTCTGCAATACGCAAAGACGGAATACTTTGCGACGACCACAATCAGAAAACAAACTTCATTAAGAACACTGTTTTTACACTTTCGACGATTTTGTCTGTGTCTTTAAAATTATTTCTATTTTTAATGGTATGTTTTGTCTCCTTTTTTATCTTTATTTCGTTCGTTTGTCGTATATTATCCTAGGGACACGCCGTCGGTATTCTCTTATCTAAATCTTGTTCTTCTACACACGAAAAAACAAGTCACTGCGGCTAATGCCGTACAATTGTCCAAAATCTATTAATTTATTTGGATGTTTCACGCACCTGTAGAAATATATTGATATCAAATTTGTTTCATTTTATTTGATATAAGTGAAAAAGAGTACAAAGAAAAAAACTAGGGTCCGTTTTCATGAAACCGTTCTCATGCTCAAGCACGAATTCTGTGCTCAACCCAGATTTCTTGTAGCTTGCTAAAGTCAAGTCAAACGAACATAAAGTCAAAGTTAAACATTAATTCAGTTTTCGGCTTGAAGTCTTTTCATGAATTAGAAATTTGCGGACGGTGAATCGTGGTTTTACTGTCGTAAATTATTTTGGTTGACCATTCAAATGCTTTATTGCATCTGAAATGAATTAGAATGAAGGAGAAAAGTCTGTAGTATCCTTGATTTCAAGTTCGGGATAGTACAAAGATTGATAGGGTCAATGGTTTGTTTTTTTTGCAATTTATAAAAAAAAAGACAGCACAATGTCGATATATGTTAGAACTGCATTTTATCTTTGGACGTCAATGTACATGCATGCGTTGTTTTTTTTTTTATATAAAAAAACCCATAATAATGATAATCGTCCAAAAGGGTCGATAAATACTATACTTGAGTCTGAAATCTTCGAATTTTTTTCTCGTAACCGAACACTCGCGATGAATTTAAAATTGTGTGGACCAGTCCCAGAGTGTGACGCTGACTATTGATCTCGGCTATTTATAGACAGACTTGCTCGTCTGCTATTACACTATGAACTGTAATGTCTATCCATGTACGGAACTTCCTTGTTACGTTCTTCTAATCCAATTACTCTCTGCGCAAGTCATTTAATTTTCTCCCTTCATCTATTTTGCCTGGACTACAACTTAACCTTGCCAACCTCAATTACTGTCTTTGACAAACTAATCATGTGTAACCGTTTTTACATGTGCTTGATGCAAGACTTCCTTTACCTTGTAGGCTTGACGGGAAAAAACTCTGGTACATGTAAGTCTGCTAAACTGTTAGAAGCAAGTCTACTTTATCGTCAGAGGCAGGGAAGTCTGCTGTAGAGTTAGGGACAAGTAATTCGGCTGTATCGTTAAAAACAAGTAAGACTACTTTACAGTCAGAGGCAAGTAGTTCTGCTGTATAAATAGGGAGAGCAATTTTCTTGTATCGTTAGAGACAACAGTGTACGTCTGTTGCCTCTAACGGGCAGGTACGTACATGTTTGTTGTATCCCTAATTGGGTGCTATGTCATCAGAGCCAAGTAAATAGGTTGTATCGATGAAGGCAAGTACAATTGTAAATCTGCTGCGTCATCAGAGTAAGGTATTCTGATGTATCGTTAGAGGCGAGTACGTCTAGATCTGATGTATCGTTAGATGCGAGTAATTTTGCTGTATTGTTATATCAGAGGCGAGTAGTTTTGCTGTATCGTGAAAACCGTGTCGTTAGAGGCGAGTAATTCTGATGTATCGTTAGAGGCGAGTACGTCTAGATCTGATGTATCGTTAGATGCGAGTAATTTTGCTGTATTGTTATATTAGAGGCGAGAAGTTTTGCTGTATCGTGAAAACCGTGTCGTTAGAGGCGAGTAATTCTGATGTATCGTTAGAGGCGAGTACGTCTAGATCTGATGTATCGTTAGATGCGAGTAATTTTGCTGTATTGTTATATATAAGAGGCGAGAAGTTTTGCTGTATCGTGAAAACTGTGTCGTTAGAGGCGAGTAATTCTGATGTATCGTTAGAGGCGAGTACGTCTAGATCTGATGTATCGTTAGATGCGAGTAATGTTACTGTATTGTTATATTAGAGGCGGGTAGTTTTGCTGTATCGTGAAAACCGTGTCGTTAGAGACGAGTACAGATTCTGATGTATCGTTAGAGACGAGTAAGTCTAGATCTGATGTATCGTGATAGGCGAAACGTTATGATTTGTCGTTAGAATGGAGTAAGTATGCTGTATTGTGACAGGCGAATCTTTCTGATGTGAGGTCGTTGGACTGAGGTAAGTGAAGTGTGCTATACCGTTAGGAGCGAGTAATGTGGGGACAGCTACATAAACACAGGGGTTTATAGTGTCCTCCGCCTATAAAGGGATATTGAATAGACACATATTGATCTAAGGAGTTCCCATTACAACACCAGGGATATTTGTCTCATCCTTTCTCTTTTTTATTGCTTTTCTTCAGATAGTGTCTCTACATTTGAGACAACATTAAACCAGAATAAAACTCAATCAAGTCTTAACTCCTCATTCGTTCCGCGACTCTGTCTACAGATTTACTGCTGCGACCAAGGGTTATACAACAGCGGAAGCAAAAGGAACATCACTTATAACAGTTATCATAATAACAAAAACAACAGATATCATCAAAATAATAGCTACAATAATGTTAAGTCTGATACCTTACTTCATCATTTTCTTCTGGTTGGTAAGTATGGATTATGAAAAGTTCTTTTTACACAACCAATATATTTTTTTTAAACAAAGCGTAGCTGAATCGAGTCATTTCGGTACATACAAAATGTATAAACCAACTATTGTACATACGCTTACAGCGTAGCCGAATTGACATCGATTTTGTGGACAAATCGTACACATTTTACACCTTTGTGTGCATACGCTTCACTGGTCATTTGTCTGATGAAGGTGACAGTGTACATACATATCGTACTAGTTTTCGAAACGTCACATAGAAAATTGTATTGGTTGTGTAAAAAGAACTTTTCAATATTGATACTTTAGCCTTTTATGCGTGCATTATAATAAAACGGTAACATTGATTTAAAATTAAAAAATAACGTGTCTAAACAGCGAAAAAGCGCGCAATTTTATATTTGAGTAGTAATATATTTCATGTTAATCAAAGGAATATTTGGAATATCATATGTGACGAATGTGATGATTAGAGGATATTGTATTGTTTACCGTTGATTACCAAATATATTTCACAAGTACAGCGGAATACTGCTATTATCTCCAGCACGAAGCACGAGGGCAAAACATATGTATATATATAGCAGCATGCCAAATGTATTTGCTATTCGCACAATTTACTCTTTATTTTATGAATCGCTATCTTTGTTCATTGAAATTCCTGCAGCAAATGGACACAATCAAAGATATTTAGCAAATTTTCCATGTGACAATATTGTCATATTGCCCCATGGAATGAGCTGAAATATATCCGGAACTGTTCTCGGATTTTATTGTTCATTGTATTAATTTTGTAAGACAAAGAACAAAAATGCGAAGCAAAATCTACTGTATCTAAGTGAATCGTCATATATCGAAAGCCAGTCATAAAAGAAGAAGAAAATCGGAATGTTTCATAGAAACGTATCTTCCAGAATGTGGAAATTTATTTAAATAATCCAGAAAAGTAATATGAAAAGAGGTCAACATACATAAAATGTAGAATAAACCTGTACATATCGCGAATACATTGGCGTGCTGTACTTATGACATCCGAGTGAAACATACAGAGTATTTAACAAATTGAATTTTCTATAAATTCCATTTTAAAAGTACCTTGTAACATCAAAACAGTGCAGGAACTCATATTAGTAGCATAATATTATTCTTAATACATTATGCTTGAGAAGATTCTGTGCCGTTTTGAATGAGCTACTCAACGCAATACTACTGTTTCTTCAATTTCAGAAATATTTGAGTACAAATATTTTATTGGTTATACGATTAAGTCAATATTTCAATCTATGAAGTAAAATTGTTAAAAAACTAAAAACAAAAACTTGCTCTACTTTCGCTCGTTTATCAATCTGAACAGGAAATGTGCGGTTTTGAATGCAGTGAATAAAAAGTACGTCTCTAATTGGTCAATATTAAAAGTGATATCCTCACGTTTTGACAAGTCACTCTTGATGGCTGTCACAGTGTAAAAGGTTTATGTTTTGTCAAGGTTTAGCTTCTACTAGACCTACTGAAGAATAAGAATTGGAAACGAAAATGATTCCAAGTGTTACAATGGGGTTAGCAGACCACTTTTGTTCTCGCCCATATCCCATTAGTAGAAGACAAAGAAAAAAACCCTCAAAATCTGCAGGACCCCCAACATTAATCGCCTTTCACGATACACATGCAGCGAGATACAGCAGGTCTATTCTTGGTATCTTCAATGTCACCTTAACAGAAAACAAGGAAGAAACCATCGCCGATTCTGGAAGAAGGTCCCACATAATTCGCCTTTTACGATCGAACAGGCGACTAAATCAGACCTGTTCTTCCCCCGAACTCGCACGTGTTGCCCAACGCTTTAGCAGGCTGTGGATATGTCACAACATGTATGTGTATGTGTATGCTTTTAACATAAAGCTTTATGCTTCGACATGCTATCTTGACATTTCGTTTTTTTCTAATATCAATCAGTTCCAATCAAAGCCTTGAATTACATGAATCGCACAGCTATCGTACCCTAAGGCAGTTGCCACCAGACTCTCGCCCAGACAGACACACTATTTATGGTATCAGGGTTATAGCACTTTGAGGGTTTCCTACCAATTGCATATTAGTCGGTTCAGCCATTTATGGTATGTAATGTCGCTAAGTAAAGTGGTAACATCTACATACATCCAGCTTACATGTATAATAGTACTCTGTAATTAATAAAAACCTAGACTATACGCACCACTGAGAGAAGTGCTGCCACTAGCTCGGAGAAGTAATTAAAACCTAGACGATGACTTAATCTGGGCTTGAAAGAATTTGAATTATAGAGGTTTCTTTTCTGAAAATTCCTTTACTCACCTTATAATGCTTTCACTGGCATCATTCGGAACACCTCTTTAGTATAGATGATTACGTATCTTTTATAGTGGTTTTTTTTTTTATTTATTTCATATTCCTTAAGTAAGATGCAGTCATTTTCCTCTCATTCCTCCTGCATATTTGACAGGACTGCTGTCCAAGGTAAGTGACGTCGCAATGGGACAACAATGGCGTGACGTCATGAAATCGAAAAAAAAAATATTCCGATGGTGCGATGAAGTAATTACGAGGTTTTTTTGTGGGTTTTGCGCTAGTTTTCATGATCAGAAAGAGAGAAATTTTCAAATTGTTGCAGAACCCTTGAAAAACCTCAGATTTTACCCCATTTGAAAACCCCTTTATGGATTTCCCCTATCCTACACCCCTGGACACTAAAGAGCTTGAAATTCTTCCGGTTTGATGCATCCAGCACGTAACGTACTTGTCAGAAGGTTACCGGTTGCTGCTTTGGGATGTCGAAACGGACGTTCGATTATATTTTTGAGATCTCAGACGGAGGGAAAATTTAGTAACAATCATGAGGTATTCCGAAAATTAATCATAATCTTACAAGCGTTTTACCTTTATGTATCTTATGGAAAAATGGCTGAATCTTTCGCTACTACTACTCACGAAAAGTGAGTATGCCTCGCTTGAGTATGAAACTCATTTTGTTAACATCCTAAACCGGCAACTCATCTGTTATTTATTGCCAATTTCGTTAATGATTGTTTTACTGAAACATACAGTTAATTAAAAAGTTTAAAGACTCTTTTATAATCAATCCTCTCCAGGTGTCATGTGTGGAAAACCAGGTATATTCACTGCATTAACTTTTAATAGCTCCTAAAATAAGTTAAAAAGTATGTGTTTAGGTAACGTGGTCTAAATATGGAATCATTTGGGTCTGATTTACGTTTCTGAACGAATAAATCGTGCACGACTTAAGATTTTAATCAGAACTATTCCGAAGTCCAATCTATCTCCTGAAGAGGAAGCCAAAGTGTGTAGGTTACGTAACGTTTTAATTTGTAACGATACAGCAGAGCTAATCAACAGACTCCTAGCGCCTCCACAGTTTCTATTCTCGAAATAGAATTGATTCCAGCTACTGTTCTGTTTAAATTTGTCTCAGACAGTGTTTGTTATCAACGATGAGTTAAAGCATTTTGACAAGCACGGGAATGGATGATGAAAAATTTAGGACGATGATAATAATATACAACATTTGATAAAGCGCCCTATCTCGCTAGAACATGCCACTCTAAAGCGCTTTGTAGTACAATGTACATAGATATACAATTTACACAATCAATACAATTAGCTTATACGTTAGTCAAAACAATTTTGAGGAATTTGCAGGAGCTGCCTTAGCAGGCGCTAACTACTAGTCCTATGCCACCTGGCTAATATCTCCCTATGTGTGTATGCCTGCGTGTGTGCTGGAGATGTATTGTGTTCTGTCTTTAGTGGGATCGTGTTTCCAACGGTATCATTTATAGTGCCACCTCACTTGAATGCTGCAACACAGATACCGCAACATCCACCCCAGACCATTCAATACTCCACTTGGTTTTTGTAGTTGTGTGGGCAGGAGAAACACTTTCTCTGAATATTTCGTGCTTACGACGACTTCAGGGATCGAACCCCGGTCGCCTGCTTGGAGTGTTGACCTCTCGACTAATCCACCCACGTAAAATAATTAAAAGAAATTTGTGAGTTCGACTTTTATTTTAAGGCGGGATAATATAAAGGCGCTAAGATAGATATTCGTCCTCGACACTCCAGGGGTTACGCCCACTTTCACTCTTTGCAGAGAACGTAAATGAGCGCAACCCTCACAAAGAGCGACAGTGAGCGTGACCCCTCGAGTATAAGGGACGGATAGAGGATTTCACAATGGCAACGTGAAGTATTCGATACCACCAAATAGTTTGAAGAGTGTAATCGTGAAAATTTTGACACACCAATTTGTTTCCTCTAACAGTAAAAGAAAAAGCTCAGACTTTAAATAATAGCATGATCTGATTGATATCTCCCTATATACTAGCCGCAATATATCTCTCGACTATAGAGAACTCACTTTAGCTCGATCGTTTGAGCGTAACACTAGTAAGCCAGAAGTCCCGGGTTCGATCCCATGCGGAGGCAGTGATTTATATTTAATTAATCTTGCGCTCTGTTACATGATGATTATATATCGGAAACTAGTGGTACAAATGTACGTTTCTTTGTTTTGGTATACTGTGTTTCGGGTTGATTACTTTTTACTGTACACTATCTAATTTTTCAGTACCTATACGGTAGTTCTGATATATCAATACGTGTTTTGGGGTATATTGTATACACGAATTTCCATCAATAAATTAACATAGCCCAAAATATAATTTAGGTTATTTTATTTTATTCTTAATTATTTTTGGAATAGTATGCTACATGTAGCATATATCTTTAAGTTATCTCTACAACGACCGAGATTAAACCTTTAGCTTGTTCCGGTGTATTTAAAATATACTAAATTAGTCAACATTAATCATATCCAATTTGAAAGAGTGCTTTTAAGATAGAGTGTTTGAAAATGGGAAGTCACACGTTAAAGAATTCAGCAAATCACGTTCATTATATATGATTGATAAGCAATATTGCTCAAAACTTAATAAAGAGCGAAATTAAAATGGTTCTGTCGTGAAACATTATTATTCAGAGTTGTAATCCTTAAACAAACCAATTAACATAAATGCACGTAAAGCAAATCCCTCATACGGTATGTTATTGAACAGTTCCCAAGCCGGCTTGGTTGGAGATGTTTTATTTCAACTTTGGGAATTAAAACCTTAGTGCATCACATCAATTCTGTGTAATCCCGCAGTGAAGGGTGCGCGCGGGTTTTATTGGATTCCAATGACGTGATTATCGCGAGAGTCTCAACTCCGTATCTAAAATAATTGATTGGTGATTTTTGTAGTTCAGATAAGTTCAACATTCAGCAGCTGATATACTACTTAGCGCTAAAGAGCTAACAGTAAAGCAGTGATGAGTTGCCATGGGAACGATATTGTTCTATGTTGATGGAGAGGATATTGAAGCGACGGCTATTAAACATTGCGTAAGCCGGTGTCCAAATCCAATCACTGAAGCTTAGCTTTGGAAATAAATGAAAAAGCAAAAGAATTGTTTTAATTGCTTCATTTCCGAGAATATTTTAGGGGTTTAGTTATATTTCATGTTGGCTGACCTTTGCATTAGTAATGCATTACCGAGACGTTACCTTGCAGTTAGATTGTCTCAATGAACACGCAGATGACATTTGACGTTGGATGGTGATGATGATGGCGGTGGTGGTGGTGATGGTGATAATGATGATGATGATGGATTTAACATCTTACATGTGTTTTATAAATTATAAATAAAACACAAATCTATTTGAAATCTGATTATATAGTTATATAGTTTGTCGTGCACTTGATGCATTGTGCATTAAGGCGACACGTATACTTTCGTAGAAAGCCTACTTCATCGAAGAGTGGATAGGTACTTGTGACAGCAGTCATATAACATTGTATCTGTATAAACCGGAAGTACACGCGCCCCCTATCACGTTACATACATGTTTCTAAAGGCCGACCGAATCCGGAGAGAAAAAGAACGTGTATCCTAAAACCGTCAACAAATTGTAATATACAATTGTTATAAAGATGTTTCATGATTGTAAAGATTAATATCAAATTACCTACTATTTCTTACGCATATACAATATCGTATTTACAATTATAATTATTCGATTGTTTCATTTCAAACGCGAGTTCCATGCATTGTGTAGGAAAATCCTTAACATCTGGATCACGTGGTTTGACATCCATTATTTTGTGTGCGCTCATGGTGTATTTCCTTTTGTTTTGGCGTCTCTTTGGTTGTCTGTTCGTGATTTATTTATCACTATGTGATACTCCACAGAGACCCGAATGGATTAAGTTTGAAAGGATTAGTACGCATGTCATTCCTAACTTCGTCTAGTCCCAGCTGGTACGGGTTGACGCTGTGGATACTGTTTTTTTCTTGTGATCCAACTGTGTTGTCGTCCAGTGCCCGGTTACCCAAATGTGTTGTCGTCCAGGCCCCGGTTACCCAAATGCGTTGTCGTCCAGGCCTCGGTTACCCAAATGTGTTATCGTCCAGGCCCCGGTTGCCCAACTGTGTTATCGTCCAGGCCCCGGTTGCCCAACTGTGTTATCGTCCAGGCCCCGGTTTCCCAAATGTGTTGTCGTCCAGTCCCCGGTTAC
Source organism: Mizuhopecten yessoensis (assembly GCF_002113885.1). Classification (NCBI taxonomy): domain Eukaryota; kingdom Metazoa; phylum Mollusca; class Bivalvia; order Pectinida; family Pectinidae; genus Mizuhopecten; species Mizuhopecten yessoensis. The sequence continues at coordinate 47,836 of NW_018406553.1, read as the reverse complement.
CCAACTGTGTTATCGTCAAGGCCCCGGTTACCCAAATGTGTTGTCGTCAAGGCCCCGGTTACCCAACTGTGTTGTCGTCCAGTCCCCGGTTACCCAACTGTGTTGTCGTCCAGTCCCCGGTTGCCAAACTGTGTTGTCGTCCAGTCCCCGGTTACCCAAATGTGTTGTCGTCCAGTCCCCGGTTACCCAACTGTTTTGTCGTCCAGGCCCCGGTTACCTAAATGTGTTGTCGTCCAGGCCCCGGTTCCCCAACTGTGTTGTCGTCCAGGCCCCGGTTACCCAACTGTGTTGTCGTTCAGGCCCCGGTTACCCAAAGGTTGGTTAACTTGACCAGTGGTTTGTTAAAAAATCAAATTGTTGTCAACTTTCAACGGAAGATAAATGCCCAAAACACATCAAACTACTATTTTAATTTGTCTCAACGAATCTTTCGCCGTGAAATGATATCAGATGTTCTTGATTTTGTTATTTTCATATCTGAAAAACAAATTCAATAACACTGGTAAAACTCTTGCCTGACTTTGATCAACCGGGGCGAGGCTACAACTCCAGTCTGTGTCTGTTCGTACAGACAGTACGTGCCTATGCTGATCCGTGTTGCTTTTGGTATAATGACACTCCGTGTTGCTGTTTGGTATAATGACACTCCGTGATGCTGTTTGGTATTATGAAACTCCGTGTTGCTGTTTGGTTTTATGACTGCTCCGTGTTGCTGTTTGGTATTATGACACTCCGTGATGCTGTTTGGTATTATGACTGCTTCGTGTTGCTGTTTAGTATTATGACTCTCCGTGTTGCTGTTTGGTGCTGATCCGTGTTGCTTTTGGTATAATGACACTCAGTGTTGCTGTTTGGTATAATGACACTCTGTGATGCTGTTTGGTATTATGACACGCCGGGATGCTGTTTAGTATTATGACACTCCGTGTCGCTGTTTGGTATTATGACACTCCGTGATGCTGTTTGGTATTATGACACTCCGTGTTATGTTTGGTATTATGACTGCTTCGTGTTGCTGTTTAGTATTATGACACTCCGTGATGCTGTTTAGTATTATGACACTCCGTGTTGCTGTTTGGTATTATGACTGCTCCTTGTTGCTGTTTGGTATTATGACACTTCGTGTTATGTTTGGTATCATGACTGCTTCGTGTTGCTGTTTGGAATTATGGCACTACGTGTTACTGTTTGGGATTATGACACTCCGTGTTGCTGTTTGGTATTATGACACTCCGTGATGCTGTTTGGTAGTATGGCTGCTCCGTGTTGCTGTTTGGTATTGTGAAAATCCGTGTTACTGTTTGGTATTATGACACTTCGTGTTGCTGTTTGGTATTATGACACTACGTGTTACTGTGGGTATTATGACACTCCATGTTGCTGTTTGGTTTTATGACATTCCGTGTTGCTGTTTGGTTTGATGATTGCGCTGTTGTTGTTTGGTATTATGACTCTACGTGTTGCTGTTTGGTATTATGACACTACGTGTTACTGTGGGTATTATGACACTCCATGTTGCTGTTTGGTTTTATGACATTCCGTGTTGCTGTTTGGTTTGATGATTGCGCTGTTGTTGTTTGGTTTTATGACACTCCGTGTTGCTGTTTGGTATTGTGACTCTTCGTGTTGCTGTTTGGTTTTATGACACTCCGTGATGCTGTTTGGTATTATGACACTACGTGTTACTGTGGGTATTATGACGATCCAGGTTGCTGTTTGGTTTTATGACATTCCGTGTTGCTGTTTGGTTTGATGATTGCGCTGTTGCTGTTTGGTTTTATGACACTCCGTGATGCTGTGTGGTATTATGACTGCTCCGTGTTGCTGTTTGGTATTATGACACTCCGTGATGCTGTTAGGTATTATGACACTCCGTGTTGCTGTTTGGTATTATGACACTCTGTGTTGCTGTTTGGTATTATGACACTCCGTGTTGCTGTTTGGTATTATGACACTGCGTGTTACTGTTTGGTATTATGACACTCCGTGTTGCTGTTTGGTATTATGATACTACGTGTTACTGTTGGTATTATGACACTTTGTGTTGCTGTTTGGTATTATGACACTCCGTGTCGCTGTTTGGTATTATGACACTACGTGTTACTGTGGGTATTATGACACTCCGTGTTGCTGTTTGGTATTATGACACTACGTGTTACTGTTTGGTATTATGACACTCCGTGTTGCTGTTTGGTATTATGATACTACGTGTTACTGTTGGTATTATGACACTTCGTGTTGCTGTTTGGTATTATGACACTCCGTGATGCTGTTTGGTATTATGGCTGCTTCGTGTTGCTGTTTGGTATTATGAAACTCCGTGTTGCTGTTTGGTATTATGACTGTTCCGTGTTGCTGTTTGGTATCATGACACTCCGTGATGCTGTTTGGTATTATGACTGTTCCGTGTTGCTGTTTGGTATAATGACACTCCGTGTTACTGTTTGGTTTTATGACACTCCGTGTTGCTGTTTGGTATAATGACACTCCGTGTTGCTGTTTGGTATAATGACACTCCGTGTAACTGTTTGGTTTCATGACACTCCGTGTTGCTGTTTGGTATAATGACACTCCGTGTTACTGTTTGGTATTGTGACACTCCGTGTTGCTGTTTGGATTTATGATATTCCGTGTTGCTGTTTGGTCTTATGATATTCCGTGTTGCTGTTTGGTTTTATGACACTCCGTGTTGCTGTTTGTTTTAATGACATTCCGTGTTACTGTTTGGTTTTATGGCACTCCGTGTTACTGTTTGATATTGTGACACTCCGTGTTGCTGTTTGGTTTTATGATATTCCGTGTTGCTGTTTGGTCTTATGACATTCCGTGTTGCTGTTTGGTATTATGACACTCCGTGTTGCTGTTTGTTTTTATGACATTCCGTGTTACTGTTTGGTTTTATGACACTCCGTGTTACTGTTTGATATTGTGACACTCCGTGTTGCTGTTTGGTTTGATGACATTCCGTGTTACTGTTTGGTTTGATGACTGCTCCGTGTTACTGTTTGATATTGTGACATTCCGTGTTGCTGTTTGGTTTTATGACACTCCGTGTTACTGTTTGATATTGTGACACTCCGTGTTACTGTTTTGTTTGATGACATTCCGTGTTGCTGTTTGGTTTGATGACATTCCGTGTTACTGTTTGGTTTGATGACATTCCGTGTTACTGTTTGGCTTTATGACACTCCGTGTTACTGTTTGATATTGTGACACTCCGTGTTGCTGTTTGGTATTATGATACTACGTGTTGCTGTTTGGTATTATGGCTGCTCCGTGTTGCTGTTTGGTTTGATGACTGCTCCGTGTTACTGTTTGATATTGTGACACTCCGTGTTACTGTTTGGTCTTATGACATTCCGTGTTACTGTTTGGTTTTATGACACTCCGTGTTTTGTTTGATATTGTGACATTCCGTGTTACCGTTTGGTTTGATGACTGCTCCGTGTTACTGTTTGATATTGTGACACTCCGTGTTACTGTTTGGTCTTATGACATTCCGTGTTACTGTTTGGTTTTATGACACTCCGTGTAACTGTTTGATATTGTGACACTCCGTGTTGCTGTTTGGTTTTATGACATTCCGTGTTGCTGTTTGGTTTGATGACTGCTCTGCTGTTGTTCCTGATCGAATTCGGTATAGGTCGTGACATCTCGCCGTCTTGGAATCTCCTCTGACGTATTCCCCTGATCTCGTGATGGTAATTGATTAAGACTCTTTTGTTGTCTTCTTGATGCAAGTCGTGGTACAATGTAATTGCAGGTCTTTAAGGTGTTTTGTTATGAATCATTCTCTGGTTCTACAATCATTTCGGATGGACATTGTTTATTTCGTCTTCCGACATCTTTTTCTGCTGTCGCTAAGGTTTTTTTCTCTGATTTTATGATAAAAACAAAATAATTTTTTACACAAAAAGCTACATGACGCTATGATTCTTTTGTTTTCTTTCTTTTATTTTAAAGGATATTATATTTCAGCAGAAATAGCAACGCCTTTTCTTAACTTCGGATGATGCTTTGATGGCTTTGGTTTTTCAATTTTATTGTAAAAACGATTATATTTCAACCGAGGTAGGAACACCTTTCCTTACTTTTGGATTATGCTTTATGTTGATTAATGAACGTAGTTGTTTTTAGCGGGTAGCCAATATTTACATGTTGACTAGATAAAACAATCTGATCGTCAAAGCATTAAACTTTTAAACTTGATCAAGGTATTTCGGTATATTTTTTCTCTCTCTTTTCCAAACAACTCTTATTCATTCTGACGTCATGCTTGATTTGTAATGTATGACCACCAAGGAATCACACGATCTAGTGACATCACCGTGTGAATCTGATTTGGGGTACATACTTGGTTTACGAAGCCGGGTACTATTTGTATACTTGATTTAGGAAGCTGGATATTGACGTGTGAATACTTAAGCATTGAACTGTTTTCGTATGGTATTTAGGATCGATTTGAATAACACAGCTTTGCAAGCAAACAACATACATGTTATGTGCGCTAGCATTATGATTAGTTTGCTTGCAAATCTGTGTCATTCAAATCGATCAAAAATACCATACGAAAACAGTTCAGTACTTATATTTACGTTTTCTCTGCTTCTTATGTTCTTTTTTAACTTTCAATTTATGTTTAAACTTAAAATGCCCGCCTTATCGACAGTCCACACACATTCGTTCAATGGTTGGAACAGCGTGTTGTCGCGTGCTGATTGGCAAACAAAGTAGTGCTTTGAAATTTTAACAAACACTTCAATTTTATTACACAATTCAGTATCAATACAATTACAATTGCGTGTGGTATGTATATAGGGTGATTTAACTTTATTAATAGAACTCTAAGCTGAAAGTTAGATTTGAAATTGTTTCGAATTTTCTCCGGAACAAACTTTGATAAATACCGTGAACACCGTGAATCCGACCTTGCCCTCCACGAGGGAGGTATTTTTGGAAGTTAATTCGAACTTTTCTCTTTGCACATTTTGTGAAGAATCCAGGCGTGAATGTATTTGTTGATTGTATGGGAACATGACAAAAGTCGGTAGATTCTATAATAGCATCGTTACTTGACATGTCGTCAGAAACTGAGGAAACCGTTGATGCGAGACGCGTGAATCTGATAGTGTTTGAAGTGAGTGATCTTGTGACGGAGCACAGGTTCGTTACAAATGTCTGAAATGTTTATGTGTGCTGTGACTCATATCAGTAGGTATGTAACATATGTGTCAAGGCCTATAGAATATGTGTATTTCAGACATTTTTAACGAACCCCTGTTGATCAGTGCAGTGTAACAACGATATTTCTGATAAATTGCATGAGCGTTAAAATTGTTTCCATTGCCGGCATTGGTGATTTTAACCGATGTGCATTTTGTACGATATTGCTGACCTTGGTCTTGTTTTCGTTGTAATAAAAGCGTTTTTTCTTTTCTTCTTTCTTTTGCACATAAATTTACAATGACATTGTCAAATCTCACAATGCCCAGCGATATTTCAGCAGTCGTCATGTTTATCTAAATTGGATATTGTAGTTCCGGTCAGTGTTGTATTAATACGCTATGAATTGTGTCTCGTGGTGCATGGTAATTAAAGTCCCATCAACGACACAGCTTTCAAAGAGGCTATATAGTGACAATGCCATGCAAATGTAAATATTATGTTGATGAACCGCTGTCTGTAACATGTACTTGGTATAAGAAGCCGTATATTGAAGGTTAAACCTTGTTTATGAAACTGTAAATCGGTATACAATTTTGATATTATTGTAAACTAAAGCGTTTCAGCGACAAAGAGTTTAGACATGGCGTGTATTTGGATCCAGGTAGGTGGTATGCTTAGTCACTGCTCTTTCACACACGTTCATGTGATCTTTGTTTTTCACTGATATGAACTATATTCACAAACAAAATACTTAGATGAAATGTAGTCCAATCACCAATATTTGTTATCACGCTTTTTTCTCACAATGGTGTTGTCGGGAAATTACGACGATCTGTTTTTGTTGATACATGCATTTTCCATGAAATTCAAATAATCTCCACTACACATGTACTTTGTAGCGGGCCTGCAGGTATCACTGCAATCAATTACCAAATAGGTTCAAGCAGAATATGCGGTGTAACTGTGATGAACCCTATTTGGGAAACAACGTGTTTATAGTACATAAAAACATAAGGCTACTTTGTTAAAACAAACCAAAGTGTCTAGACTAACAGGGTTTTTCTGTACACACAAACCAAAGTGTCCTGACTAACAGGGTTCTACTGTACACACAAATCAAAGTGTCCAGACTAACAGGGTTTTCCTGTACACAAACCAAAGTGTCCTGACTAACAGGGTTCTACTATACACACAAACCAAAGTGTCCTGACTAACAAGGTTCTACAATGCACACAAACCAACATGTCCAGACTAACAAGGTTCTACTGTACACCCAAACCAAAGTGTCCAGACTAACAAGGTTCTACTGTACATGGGTGTCCTAACCCTGTTAGTCTGGACACTTTGGTTTGGGTGTACAGTAGATCGACACGAAGTCGTGGTCAATATCACTTTTCAGGTCTACATAACTTATAGTCACCGAAATGAAAGTACTTAATTGTTATAAAAGATATTTAAATGTCACGAAAAAGTTTGAGGTGACGTCACAAAGTATACAAACCTTCGAGTATGTGGATTTAGTAAAAAAAAGGTTTCATTTAATATTTATATTTTCGTTTTAACGTAGACTCGAAAAGAGCATTTATCTTAAACCTTGATACTGTACATTTTTATTTTTTCATATTATTCCCGACAACTAATTAGCCAGGAGTACATCACGTGTCCACCGATAAAAACCGATGTTGACTTGGAGCGCGTGATTTTTGTTTAAGGACTTGGTGTTTCTTAAAATAGAATTATGACGTGCGTCGAAACAACGCACCGTCCCGCTTTCTAAGCTTTTTTGTTGTGTTTTTTCAGATTGCTTACATAATTGTTTTGAAAATAATAAATTAATTGTAGCCTTAAACTTCGGTCGTCGGACTGCGTCCTCGGTTAATATTTTTTTTCTCATGTTGATAAATCCAGGTATCGACCTCAGCCAAAGGCTATAATTGAATTTTGTAGATTGTAATTTTAATGCACATAGTTTATTTCACAATTTAAGACTTGAGCAAGTCACTTTAGCGCCGTTACAGTGCCGTACTTTAAGATAGTGATAAAATGTGACACTTTTGGTCTTGAAGTGGAGTCGATAATAATCGACGGCAATTGATGGCAAGTTTCCGTACTTCAGTCAGCGTGATCAAAGTACGCTTTATGTCATTCCAACAAGATGGAATATTTCTAGTAACTTTTCTATTTTAAACGAGAAAGAAGGATTTCGCATTGATGTTAAAAACTTCAACGTTTCACGAGTCGATACTTGGTGAATAATTCAAATATTGGAACAGGAAACTCTGTGAGCTGTATAATATATAGTAAGTCTGTGAAAGGAAACAGCTTTTCTTGGATTACGTATCATGTGGGGTCTGATTTCGCTTCTTAGTTTAAAATGGTATTGGATCTTGATTAAGTTTCGTGTCAAATTTATTTCACGTCATTTTTAAAGAAATAGTTGTGAAGTTGTGCGTTAGAATAAAAACTTGCATTTTGTAGAAGATAATTAGAAATGGAAGTGTTTGAAAGCAATGCAATTAATGTCCCTTGAAACATTTCTTTTTATAATGTGATCTTTTAATTAGGTATACTGTGTACATTGTATGTATGATATCCCTCACAGGTTCGTGGATAGAGTTAATGACTTGTATTCACAAAGAATATGATCTTCAAGGACGGATATATGAGTGTGTAAAGAGAGATGTCGCTAAAGATATAAGTAAACCTCATCTATAAAATAGCGTTTTTGATTGGATTATATTGAATACATAACGGAAAGATAATTTACCTCTCGAGCTCGAGTTTCCCGGTCATATTTTCCTTATTCGGAGCCTCTCTAGAAAAAAACTCACAAGACCACAACATTGTTCCGAGTGATTGAACCTGATCATCTTTACAAACGTGTTATTGTTTTACTCCGGAATGATAAAATAGTTACTGTCCTTGTGTTCATCACGATTCCTTTGTTCCTCGGAGAATAATCATGTTCCACAGGAGTGGAGAGCCCTCGTGAAAGTTGATTCATCGTTAAGATTACTGTTTGACCCTGAAATGACATTATTGTGTTCGAAAAACCTTCACAGGTGATCGCACCTGTAAAACGTACTAGTATATATTGTACACTACGCTAGACATTAATTACACTGCACCATACGACTGCTGCGTCAGTCAAAGACCCTTTAGTGATACTTACCACCGTATGTTCTGATACATGACATATAATTGTGTTTTTGGAAGTTAAAACAAACTTGTCAGTCTGTTATGATGTCGACTGGCTTTGGTTTAGTTTGGTGTAGTATTGTTTAACGTCCTATAAACAGCTGTATATGGATATTTAAGGACGGATGTCGACTGGTCGTTACAATCGTACAATGTATTGTGTCGGTGAGCTACACTACACCTTAAATGACCTTGTTAATGTACATTAGTAGGGAAACACGATATTTTGTTTCCCCGAAAAATAATCTAGTTTCATGAGGGTGACGCAGGAGTGAAACATGATTGATTCAGGTAAACAAATCAAATTGTGGGAGTATAGACTAGCTTGATGGTCCATACTTACGTCTGTCTGCCGTTACACTAGTACATGCACAATTTATTGTATCGGTAAGCTACACTTTAAATTAATAAGTAATAATTACCCTGGTATATGTAGTAGGAAAACATGATAATCTGTTTCCTCGAAATTAATCAAGTTTCATAGGGGTGAAACTAAACAAAAAATCATGTTTTCTTACCACAAAGAAAGTAAATGCTTTATAATCCCGAATTAGAACGTAACATAAAACAGTCGAGATTAGCAGAACCCCGACTTCTCGCAGACGTCATTAATTCCGTTCGGAACACACTAGGCGTGGGATACATACAGTGTACAAAAGAGGCTCCGATAGATATACCTGAAAGTGAAAATGAACCGCGTAACTAGATCACTTGAGGAATGCCTAATCCAATCAGACACACTGTACTACATATAAGGGTTAATAATAATGTGTGGTTGATGTTTTAAGCCATCACTGGTTGACTATTTTCCGTTCCCGTATGACCTTATTGGATTGGTTGGTTGGCTACATCGTGACCCTGTTTTGCTTGATGACATTATTTTGTTAGATAACCATTTAGAAAAGTCCAACGCTTTTCTATCAATAATTCTATAAAACTAGATTACCCCTGATGACATTCATAGCGGTACATTATTTCTTTCGGATATATTTCAAAAAAATGAATTAAAAAAGCACTTCTGGTTGGGTTGGGTTCTAATTCCATGCTACCGTTGTCATCTCTCACATTATCTCCCCCTTTCGGAATTCTTTATAAGACATATATTTGGGTTGGTGAGTTCATGTTTTACGTCCTAGTACATGCACAAGTTATGGTCATTTAGGACGTGTCAGGTTTTGGTGGTGGAGGAGAACCGAAGTACCGGAAGAACCGGAAATACCGGAAGGAAACCACCCACCTGGGTATGTATCACATGCTTTAAAATTACGAATATACTTTCGAATTTGAAGTGATGTGTACAGGGTTTAAAATCATGCCGACACATAAATAGGTTCACTACTTCACAGCACCATACACGTGAGAGATGTTTGTAAGCCGTAAATATCATTTTGTTTATGTTGGTCGGAGGTTATCTCCCTTTCCTATTAACAAATTGATAGGCGATGTTTGTTTTTTCTAGATTTTCAAAGATTTGATACCAAACCAATTTGCCTGTAGTGGTCCTCTCTGAGATAGTTTATCTGAGCCCGACCCCTTGGGATCGTCGGTACAATTGATCACAGACCCGATATAGGGAACGCCGGCCCATGATGATGACAAGTGCAGACAATAGCACTCGTGACTGCCATTTTCTGGAGAGAAAAAAACACATTCTGAGCTGGACCAAGTCGGCCCTGTCACATACAGTGGAAGCTTGCTTTAATCTGCTTCTATTTACTTATATTCCGAAACTGAACTAAAACAAACCCCTGGGGAGTAACATTTAAACAGTGCATAGCTTAGGGTTTCTTTTTCCACCATTTTAAAAATGTTTCTATATCTCTGACATCAAAACTATTCAACCTGTAATTGTCTGTAATGTATTTTTTTCGTTGCACTAAAATATGTTAATACCATATAAAAGGCTTTCAAAAAGTGCGTCAGTATGAGGGATTCAATATATCTGTAGTAGTGAACTACTAAAAAAAACTTGATTTTCTATTTTTCATTTTTCAAATTTTCTCATAACAATACTAACTGGTACAACACCTCAAATGAACATATTTTACTACAACAATTTTAATTTTGAAAATAACTCTATTTAGCGGCAATTCTTGTTTTATAAATCTGGAAAATCTGCTATTCCGGGTATGTTTTACCTGTAACCAGAGTGTTTGGATAACGGAGGTTCAAATGAACATATAAACCAGACTAACACGGCGCTACTGATAACAGAAAGTAAAAGTTTCGACGGCATGTCTGGAGTGCGGAGGTTCCACTGAAGACAAAAACCAGCTTTTCCGGAATACGAATGTTCAACTGAACAAAAAAGTATGTCCGTACTACGGAGGTTCCAATATACAGCAAAACATGTTCGGACTACGGAGGTTCCAATGTACAAAACACAAAAAGTTCGGATTACGGTGATTCCAATATACACAACAAAACATGTTCGGATTACGGAAGTTTAAATGTACACACCACAACATGTTCGGATTACGGAAGTTTAAATGTACACACCACAACATTTTCGGACTACGGAGGCTTCACAGTACATAAACAACATGTTTAGAATAAGGAGTTTTCAGTGTACATAAACAAGATGTACGTACTATGGAGGTACCGCTGTAAACTTAAAAAGCAGCATGTCCAGAGGTTTCAGTGTATACAATATAAACAACGTGACTGGAGTAAGGAAGTTCTACTCCACACACCAGCAAAGTGTACTGACAAGACTTTGACTCTACCCTAAAACAACATTTCATATTACGGAAGTTCCACTGTAAGCATAAAACGAGTACCGACTAATGAGGTTTCACTGTATACACAAACTACATGTAAAGTACCCAGACTAACAAGGTTCCACTGTACACACAAACTACATGTAAAGTATACAGACTAACGAGGTTCCACTGTACAGACAAACTACATGTAAAGTATCCAGACTAACAAGGTTCCACACTACACACAAACTACATGTAAAGTATACAGACAAACGAGGTTCCACTGTACACACAAACTACATGAAAAATATACAGACTAACGAGGTTCCACTGTACAGACAAACTACATGTAAAGTATACAGACTAACGAGGTTCCACTGTACAGAGAAACTACATGTAAAGTATCCAGACTAACAAGGTTCCACACTACACACAAACTACATGTAAAGTATACAGACAAACGAGGTTCCACTGTACACACAAACTACATGTAAAATATACAGACTAACGAGGTTCCACTGTACAGACAAACTACATGTAAAGTATCCAGACTAACAAGGTTCCACTGTACACACAAACTACATGTAAAGTATCCAGACTAACGAGGTTCCATTGTACACACAAACTAACAGACTAACGAGGTTCCACTGTACACACAAACTGCATGTAAAGTATCCAGACTAACGAGGTTCCACTGTACACACAAACTACATGTAAAGTATACAGACAAACGAGGTTCCACTGTACACACAAACTACATGTAAAGTATACAGACTAACGTGGTTCCACTGTACACACAAACTACATGTAAAGTATACAGACCAACGAGGTTCCACAGTACACACAAACTACATGTAAAATATACAGACTAACGTGGTTCCACTGTACACACAAACTACATGTAAAGTATACAGACTAACGAGGTTCCATTGTACAGACAAACTACATGTAAAGTATCCAGACTAACGAGGTTCCACTGTACACACAAACTAAATGTTGATGGTCAACAGTTCAAGTTGCCAATAACAGACCTGCGTTTGATATTAAGTGTTCAATAAGGCGTCACTCATTAATTGCCAAAAAAATATATAATTTATCTTTTTTCTGCATTTACTCGTTCTTCATTTTGGAAGTCAACATTCCCCCCTGTTTTTTCTCCATTAGCTCTACCTATTACCAGAAAAACCGACTCGATTGGTTGTCATATACTACAGTGTCCATTTTATGACATTTTCCCCAATAAAATGGATCTTTCGAATGGCCATTGAGTGATTTGATCACCCGTGGAACGCTAGCGCCGTAGGACCTGTGACAAATGTTACGAATACAATAACGAAAACAGGCAGTGGTCGATTTTATTTTATTGTCAGTCTGGTGACATGACGAACGTCCATGAAAAACGAAAAAAAATCGCAAAAATCAGTTATAAATCAACTTTAAGTTTGAAACAACACGCATATACAATAAACAATTTTGTAATTTCAAATTAATTTCGCCTAAGATAACCATTTTCTATGAGCTTTGACAGTGATTTCGTGTCAGACCACGCCCCCAGTTATCGAGCTACACAATAATGGTACATTGTGTCGTGTAGCCTAAATCCTCTCCCAGTTATATGCGTAAGTAGGGAAGACCACGTACACGATCAGGCACCGAATACGGCTGTGATGTACATTTCTCGGTCTGAGACCAGACATCATCCCGAACGATCCTGGTAAAGCATAGTCAGCTTCCAGTACTAGGAGCTAAAACTATCGAAAAATACCTTTATTCCATATGTTTACGAAATCAATTTTTGACATTGTGTCTTTATTCATTTTCTGCATTGCACATTGGATGTGCAGTTACAGTTGTAAATCAGTGTAGTCTATATAGGTGTGCTAGAAAAAGCAGTGTTATGTATTTGATAGGTTAAGTTATGTTACCTCATGCTAACCAGGATTGTAACACGTGTCTATCTAATGGTGAAGCCACACTGAACATTTGATTGATGATGCTTTTTTAAATGACAAATTAAATGCTGTAGTTGCATATTTAAAATAACTAATTTAGATCTATAAATGGAAAATCATTCTAAATGTTTTAGACAATTCGTATTTAATCTACTTTATTTATTTGACAACAATTATGAAACAATTTATTTCAACCTATATTAATCACTATTGTTGGCCCGGATGTTAGCGCCGTGTCTTAGTGTGGGAGGAAACCGGAGTGCCCGGAGAAAACCCACGTGGCCGGGCAGGTATTCAATATTTTCACCATTGCCACAAACGCAAAGTCGTTGGTATTTAAAATGATTATATTATAACAAGCTTATGCGTGGATTACCAATTTATTATGAAACAAAATTAAGCATTTTTTGTGAAACTGTTATCCAATCATAATAAGTAAAGAAATCAAAATATTACGGAAAATATAACGTACTCTTCTCGTTTGATGATGTAAATACCAATAAAAATTGTCTGTTTGATTGATTTTCTAGTTGTAATGATTCATTAAAATCTTACAACTGCTATGATCAAAAGTTGCCTTATTGAAGTGCATCTTCCTCCAGGTCGTGTACTTATACTTGCTATTTTGATTGTTGAAACACAAGGATTGAACGGCATTTTTTCAATGTACATGTCGGTATAAACGCAAATCGGTTATATACATATTTCATAAAGCCCGCTAGAAAAAAATCCAGTTTAATCCTGATATTTTCATTCGAATTTTTTAGTTAGTATTGACCTCAATACAGGCATTCCCTAATATTTCCTATATTGAAATGTTCATGTCGACATTGCAAACGAGATTCCTTGAACAGCCTAACGGCATCAAAATGTTTGCTTCAAGCGGTTGTCTCATATTATTCTAGGCGGAAGGAGAAGCTTCGAAATGACGCTGATCTAAGTGCATTCATAGTCCTATGAACGCAATCTCTTATGGTAATGTTCATGGAGGTACCTGCATTGCAAATGTAAATATATGTAAATAAACGTGATTAAATACAACACAAATTTCTCGGACTGACCATTCCGGGGTCTTAACCGTCACATAGCGACAATGAAGCTTCCTGTCAGGCGAAAACCATCCGAGTCATTGACAACGTGACAGGAAAGTTAAGGTTTAACTGGGTAGAGTTTTGTATCGTAAGTGTATGTGTATGTTTTTTGTGCACGGAAAAATAAACGGAACTTTTCTCATGTGCTCTTCTTTTGCAAATACATCAAGCGAAAACCAGTCTTATTGTACAATTATGTACCTCCGTATAAAGATCAACGGGAACTTGTCAGAACGGTTTTATACAATTAGTTGTTTTGTTTCATTTTTAGCCATCAGTGGTATCTGGTTTTTGACTATGCAAGGGAGGTAATTCTAAGACACATACACGATAATTATCTATTTCAGGTTGGCCTTTACAGCAAATCTCTATGTGCACACTTTGTTGTTTAAAAATAAAATCACAAGTTTAAGTTAAAATGTACTTAATCCTGACTCGATTAATCGTAAAAAAACAACAACCGACAATCGAAATGTCCAGATTAAATATCTTTCGCCAATCCAATGATTTGTTAGGCACGTACACAAAATCATGGAGTTTTTAATGAATAGTTATGAACAGCGCCAGCCTTCGTTTCTAGAGTTAAGAATACTATTTAGTAAAATTGTAATAAAAAATCTAAGATACCCCGTCTTGAAACTGTATTAACTCATATTTTCAGTGTTGACAGACTTATGAAAAATACGAAATATGTGTTTGTATAATATTCATGAATACTACACGGTGACGTTGTTGTGGCTAAAGAAAAACGCCAACAGACAGCTTAATTTAGTTAGAAATAAACCGTCATATCACTATAAATATACTTTGAAAACGGCATAACAATAAGCTACTGCGTGCATATCAGACGGCCGAAAATCGACTGCTATATGGACAGTTTAATCGCTGTTGTCATTTTCATGAAATGTGAAACTCGTATCCATCTGGTGATTGACCGCTTGTTTCGCAGGATAAGTAAGTCTTTGGTATAAAAAAAGGAAATATGGTGAACCCAATGTTTCACAAATCAACACGTTTTATAAGTGTGTGCTTACGCGAAATACCAACACACGTGTGACGTGAATCTGTACATAATTGAAAAGGGTGTGTACCAATAACTGAAGTTGTTGTTTTACCTTTTATTGAAGATGTATTTTGACCTAAAGTGAAGGTTTTTTTTAGCCAAGATGTTTGACTTACAGTTGAAATTGGTGTATGAGATGCAATTAAAGTTGTTTTTTACATTTATTTTAAGCTGTTATCAAACCTATAATTGAAGCTGTTTTTGACCTATAACTAAAGTTGTTGCTTGACTTATAATTGAAGTGTTTGCTTGACCTATGATTTCAGTTGTTTTTGACCTATCATTGAAGTTGTTGTTTGATCTATATTTGAGCCTGTTGTTTGACCTGTGTTTGAATTTGTTGCTTGACCTATCATTGACGTTGTTGCTTGACCTATAATTGTCGTATTTTTGTACCTATCATTGACGTTGTTGCTTGACCTATAAT
Organism: Mizuhopecten yessoensis; assembly: GCF_002113885.1. NCBI lineage: Eukaryota > Metazoa > Mollusca > Bivalvia > Pectinida > Pectinidae > Mizuhopecten > Mizuhopecten yessoensis. The sequence continues at coordinate 32,237 of NW_018406553.1, read as the reverse complement.
TGACGGAGTTGTGTACCTATGATTCAAGTTGTTGATTGACCTATCATTGGTGTTGTTGCTTGACCTATCATTGAAGTTGTTGCTTGACCTATCATTGACGTTGTTGCTTGACCTATAATTGACGGAGTTTTGTACCTATGATTCAAGTTGTTGCTTGACCTATCATTGACGGATTTTGAACCTTTCATTGACGTTGTTGCTTGACCTATATTTGACGGATTTTTGTACATATCATTGACGTTGTTGCTTGACCTATAATTGAAGTTGTTGCTTGACCTATCATTGAGGTTGTTGCTTGACCTATCATTGAAGTTGTTGCTTGTCCTATAACTAAAGTTGTTGCTTGACCTATAATTGAAGTTGATGCTTGACCTATCATTGACGTTGTTGCTTGACCTGTAATTGAAGTTGTTGCTTGACCTATCATTGAAGTTGTTGCTTGACCTATCATTAAAGTTGTTGCTTGACCTATAACTAAAGTTGTTGCTTGACCTATCATTGACCTTTTTTGCTTGACCTATCATTAAAGTTGTTGCTTGACCTATCATTGACCTTTTTTGCTTGACCTATCATTAAAGATGTTGCTTGACCTCTCATTTAAGTTGTTGCTTGACCTATCATTGAAGTTGTTGCTTGACCTATAACTAAAGTTGTTGCTTGACCTATACTTGAAGTTGTTGCTTGACCTATTATTGAAGTTGTTCATTGACCTATCATTGATGTTGTTGCTTGACCTATAACTAAAGTTGTTACTTGATCTATAATTGAAGTTGTTGCTAGACCTATCATTGACGTTGTTGCTTGACCTATCATTGACGTTGTTGCTTGACCTTTAATTGACGTTGTTGTTTGACCTGTAACTGAAGTTTTTGCTTGACCTATCATTGACGTTGTTGCTTGACCTATAACTAAAGTTGTTGATTGACCTATCATTGACGTTGTTGCTTGACCTATAATTGAAGTTGTTGCTTGACCTATCATTGACGTTGCCTGCTTGACCAATCATTGACGTTGTTGCGTGACCTTTAACTAAAGTTGTTGCTTGACCTATCATTGACTTCTTGCTTGACCTATAACTAAAGTTGTTACTTGACCTATAACTAAGTTTGTTACTTGACCTATCATTGAAGTTGTTGCTTGACCTATCATTGACGTTGTTGCTTGACCTATCATTGACGTTGTTGCTTGACCTATCATTGACGTTGTTGCTTGACCTATCATTGACGTTGTTGCTTGACCTATCATTGACGTTGTTGCTTGACCTATCATTGACGTTGTTGCTTGACCTATAATTGACGTTTTTGCTTGACCTGTAATTGAAGTTGTTGCTTGACCTATCATTGACGTTGTTGCTCGGTCGATAGCCGATTTTGCTATCGTTATTTGTCTGCAACTATACACGATGAATGACTGAATGTAAAGGTACATGTGAATGACCTGGACATGGAGGACATTTTCTCCATTGTGATGTGTTTTAGGTTGATAGTCGTGAACTTTGACCTATGTCTTGCAAACTTTGATTTGAGTAACATGGAGAAATAAATCGATACTTGTATTGCCAATGGCAATGCAATTCGCATGTTACATTTTCGATCGTTTTTAAATTTTTTTTTAAATTGTGTCTTGAAACATTGAGATCCAATTGTCGAGTTGTACTGTAACCTACACATGTGTTGTAAATCTAATCATGTATTTAGCCTGTACACGTATTTCAGACAATATGGATGAGAGTTATGTGTGATTACAAATCTAACCTGTAACGCAGTGATATTTAGCGAATGAAGATACGAGTTTGACCTGTATTTACATAGTATATAGTTGAAAAATGTCAAGCAATTAAGTGTGCTCTGTAAAAGGGGGCGTCTTTGTATACGAGGATACCCGATGCTTACAGTTTTATTCCGTAACTGTGGCGGGACGGGGATGGAGCAATAATTATACAGGTATATATTTACAACTTATATTATCAAACTCACTGTGTAACTTGAGAGCGCCAATCAATTACAGATTTGTCCCTTAACAGAGGGAGGCGAAATACTAAGAATTTGCTCCGTAACTCGGAGACGCCCTTAGTTTTATATTTTCTCCTTTACAGAGGGGTTACCGATACTAGATTTTCTCTGCAATAGAGCGATGTCTGGTCAAAATGTACTTGCCAAGTAGTTATAAATATACCCGGTATTTATTTGCCAAGTTTTTATAGATATGCCCAGTATAATTTGCCCTGAAACTTGTTATTTTTGACTTTGGCAGATAAAAGACGGCTGGGCGGGAGGAACAGTCTCCTTTGTACTGAAAACCTACCTTTTCCGGAGAATATTTCAGTTTTCGGCCGAAAAGGTAGTGTAATTATCTTTAACCATTTCGTCCTTATCCAATCCTTACCATTTCTCCAAAACCTTACCCTAAACAACCCTGACATTGACATCGTTCATGATAGAACTAGTGCATGTCTGTCAACGACGGGAATCAATATGGTTAAATTACTCTTCGTTTTTTCGTGACAGTCTTGAATGCAAGGTACTTTTATTGCATGTAATTTTTAGAGGGATTTATGGAGCATTTCTTGATTATATAGAACACCTTTTTACGTGGTATTGTTTAACAGTTCTGCACACATTCAACGTTTTCACGAATAAATAAAGATGTCTTTGATAAGAATACATACTCCAATTTGTACTCTTACTCGTCATAATGACGTGTTTGTCTTAAATTTATTTTGTACCTGTGGGCTGGTCATAAGGTTTCGCTGTTTTTCGTAAATACATTATTTTAATTTAATCAATGAATTCTTATTTTCCCAGAAAATGTCATGAATATATTGTTTGAAAGTGATGGGAGGAAAGGTTTATGTGTAAATGCATACAAAATGTACATAACCTAGCACATCATTGGTTGATAATCAGCCAAGCCGGCTAAGGTCACGGATTGAAAAATAAACAGTTCCTCCTGAGTTCCTTAAGACTTTATTGACTTTAAAGACATTCTTTTTATTCTATTTCAATCTCAGCGTATCCTCTTAAAATAATCCGATCACAAAATTGAACAATTATTTTTAGCCAAGAGCAACACAAACTATATTACTAACATGTACGTAGCACTCGGGCATAAACGAATGTATATTTCAAATCTAAAAATTGATTTTTACGAAATCAATTCATATTTGTTTTAGAGTTATCTGAATATCACAATTCATTTTCTTTTACAACCCGACATTTAAATTCCCTGAAGGCCAGTGAGATATGCTTTCAGAACATTTTATCATTTTTTATACTATCTACAGAAATTTAATGAAGATGTTATACACTTGTCTGTGTCCCGGAGCATACAAATTGTGTATCCATGTATTGTGTAATCATGGCTTGCACTGTCATTCCGAAGCTATAAAATAATGCTGAGGTTGACGGATTAAATATGTATTTTTTTCCTAGCAGCAACTTTATCGATTGTCAAAAGAATTTCCGAAACACGATCAAAAACACGGTACATTGTCAATTTTGTTAAAATTTGAATTGCAATCGGGATTTTTTATGGCGATGTCAATTTCAGTGAGACCGAGTTCGGCAAACACTACGCGCCGGTCATTCCGGTTGAATTGCTGGGCAGATTTGGGACTACCTACAGATATCTTTTTATATTCTTGACTTTCTTCCAAGAAAATGTCCGCTTCTCAAGACATTCTCGTGAATCTGTTTTAAGCAGACTGTAATTTTAGCAGGAGAACCAAGTATTTACAAATCATTGCACGAAAAAGAAGATAAATAGAAAATAAACTGAACGACATTATCCGCACGTATCTGTTTTCTAATGTAATAAACCAACCAACTCGGGTAGGCCAAACACGTGCTTCGCTCCTTGACCCCGTGCTCGTGAGCGATACATGCGTTGTTGGTTTTTCCGATGTTATTGAAATTGACAGGGACATTTCGGACCATGACGCTACTCTCGTTGAAATTAAACTAAACATTTTTCTTACTAACAAATTTAAACGCATGATTTGGTGTTATAAAAATGCTGACNTCTCTCTCTCTCTCTCTCTCTCTCTCTCTCTCTCTCTCTCTCTCTCTCTCTCTCTCTCTCTCTCTCTCTCTCTCTCTCTCTCTCTCTCTCTCTCTCTCTCTCTCTCTCTCTCTCTCTCTCTCTCTCTCTCTCTCTCTCTCTCTCTCTCTCTCTCTCTCTCTCTCTCTCTCTCTCTCTCTCTCTCTCTCTCTCTCTCTCTCTCTCTCTCTCTCTCTCTCTCTCTCTCTCTCTCTCTCTCTCTCTCTCTCTCTCTCTCTCTCTCTCTCTCTCTCTCTCCCAATAATAGATAAATGTATTGATTTAAACTATGAAATCCATCTTATGATGTGTATATACAATTATTTATCTTATAAGGAAAGGGCGTTAATAATGTTCATGTAACTTGTGCCCAATCCTCTTGCATTTTTTTGGCAATAAAATATGTTTAAACTAAAGAAGATGGATGAGAAAAACACTGAGACAAATTTGATCATCAGTTGGTTTTTATGTAGATAATCGTCTGCATTCAAATACATCGTCCCGCCTCCGCCTAACAACGCAGCTCTGTTAAGACTGTGCAATCACGCTAGCGTCTTGGCATCTTAATATCTTGAGATATTGAAATCATAAATTGGAGCTACAAATGTATCTTACATGTATGTTCTAGCATATTTGGGTGTGTTATAGTTTTATTAACTTAGACTCATATGTTTGTACTCTATTAGGGCAGTCAAACTCTCCTTAAAACTTTAAAATCTCCCTCTTGACGACCTTACTCCATTATACTAGCTTACAGTTTTCCCTCGTGTAAACTATCACCTTCATGTTTCATTAGTTATTTTAAAAGAAGACGAATAACGTACTTTTTTTCTTTTTATAATATGTAAAAAATATTGCTTTGCATAAAACTGTTAAACACTGTCAAGAAAAAAGAAAGCTGTTTAAATAAATCCGTTTCCTGCGACGTAATTCACAAGAAACAGTAAATGAAATGATGGACAGAACTGCTGTATCTATATATGATTACACTAAGATACACGTACTGAACCTCATAGAAAAGTACTTAGCTAATGCAGTTTACACGACATGAAAGTGCCAGCCATGAATACATTGTTTAGTTACACGTATATATTTACATTCTTGATGTTTGTTCTGTACATAAATCTACCAACTGAAAACAACTGCCATTAGACTATGAATACAGCTGATTTCACACACAATGACAAATCATATTACTACGTATAGTACCGTTTCTGAGAAGAGTTATATCCCCTTCTCCGAGATAACGTAGTTGCGAGAAATAATTATAACTTGGCAATAACATTAATGGTGCACCATTCACTATTATTCTTATTTTCTTAATTTGAAAAAAAATATGAACTTATAACATTGTCATATCAAATACTGACCTCCGACTAGCAATCGGTTCCTCGTGGTCACGAACTTCCTAACACCGTCCGGCTGGGTAATCCCCGTGACATCAATGCAACTTGCACATTAAACCCAGGAAACTTTGTAATGACGTCACAGGGCACTTCATCCCTACATTTATCATCATTAGTCTGCAGGTTTTTTGGCAAACAGCATATTCAACGGCTGTACAGGCAACTTCAAATGAGCTAGATCTATGCCTAATGCTGACGGGTGCCCTGGATAGTTTGTTACTATGACGACCGATTATTTGAAATAATGCGGACATAAACTTTTTAAAATATAAAATATGCGGTGTTAAATGCCAAAAAAATAAATGAATATCAAATGTTGGTTATTAGATTCTAGATATATATTTTTCGTGTCAACAAAATCAGCTGATCGGTGGAAGTTGAACATTTGAAGTTTGTGTGTAGGCTGGAGTTCTGGCTGTTTTTCTGTCCGATACTAGGCCTATTATCAAAAATAATAAATTTACAAAATGTGCTGTAACTTGTTTTATTGTAGTTCACCAAAAAGTAAATATATGAACTGAATGGATTATTTTTCATGTACATGGCGGCAATGAATATACAAAAAATCCATTAATCCGTATCTGGTCTCTTGTTAGTGTCACCAAAGCGCGCTGTATTCCACTCAGTAGGGGAGAAAATTCCCTTAAGTTTTGTTTACCGATTTAAGAGTTTTAACTTTATATCAAATTTCATGAAAACTCTATTAGTTTTTAAATTAATTGTTTATTTTATTGAATTGTTGAATAATTTCTATATTTTCATAAGCATATGTGTTAAATTGTAAATCCATACGTGATGCCTTCTGTGAGATACTTGTTATCTCTTTCCGTACCGTTGTCGTGTACACACGCGACAACAGTATGTCATCCTGGTCCCCGTTGTCGTGTACAGAAGACAAACTAATAGGCCGTCTCATCCCCGTTGTCGTGTACAGACGACAAAATAATCGGCCGTCTCATCCCCGTTGTCGTGTACAGACAACAAAATAATAGGCCGTCTCATCCCCGTTGTCGTGAACACACGGCAACAGACTTTGGTGTAACCTGTCTAATGTTCAGCTGGTTATATCACACGACAATCGCGCAATATAGTTATTTGTCTCTTAAATCAGCACCCATGAGTTGGAAAGAAAAAGTTTATAGGTGCAGAGTACACAATTTATATTTTGTGACCTATTGTTTTCGAATCTGCCGCAAGATGTTTGCATTTGATGATTCAAATATAAACAACATGGCGGCAACTTATATTTAATTCGATATGAACACTCGTAAATTCATCACCAAATATTTATCTAGACTTACGGAAGTAAATATGAATATTTTAATATAAGTCTTAATGAAATTTACTTGTAATTAGAAAAGAAAAAAACCGATTTAGGAACCTCCACTACAACGCTGTTTTGAAAAACAAGATTTCGTATCGTTTGTTGCCGAACAGATGTCGATTTCTCAGTCATAATTAGCTGCCAGTTAGGCATTATGCTGTGAAAATGAAGAGGTGTGTGTCTTTACACAACAACATAAAACAATAACACTATTTGTTCACGGTTACCTGTTAAATTCTTGCAGTAAATACACCTCGTCTAAAAAGAATATCGATAATTCGCCATTTTTTTTATTTGCGTTCGGACGAGTCTGGTAAGGACATCCGGTACGGAATCCGGACCGGATTTGCGGTACGGAAAAAGATAATTATAGGTACATTTTGTATCATTATTAACTATCATTATATCATACAGGACAACATCCATTGTTCGATGAAGGATGAGATTTTTTTTATTGATATCTATGTATGGAGCACGGTACCAAGTTCCTTGTCAGGTTAACATGTTCCCAAGCTTTCGGCTCGAAGTACATTCATCTTTATTAAAACATTTGCTAAACCTTTTATAAAAAAAGAAGTATGTTTATAATTTTTCTGACTATATACGCCAACTAAACATATGGACATTACGTTGGTGGGTCGCTCAGTGTTATAAAGCCATGCTTGATATGAGTGTACCAGTAAATGTACCATTCGATTGTGTTAAGTGGGCCTCCATGCCTGTTACATCTGTCAATTCCTGCACCGTTTTCCCAGTATGGTGTTTCGCAGATAATACTACATTGTTTATCGACACGTCCGTCGTCCGTCGTCCGTCCGCACTATGCAATTTTTTCTTTAACCAACTTCCTGTAAAATTGAAAGGCCGATGGTATTTAGTCGATTGCATGCTGAGACAAAGAGCTGAGCTATTTTTCTAATGGGTGATCTTGACCCCCTTTCAAGGTCACGGGGTCAAATGTTTGTACATTTTTAACAACATATTTTAAATAACCAAAAAGGACAACTTTATTCAAATTAATGATCTTGACCTACATGTACTACATGAAATGCCACAGGGTTCAAATACGTGAATACATAAACATTTACTTAATTACTATAAGGGATAAGATGATGATTTTGGGCTTAAAACTTATTGGAGTGAATAAGTGAGTGTGTTCAAATGGATGACCTTGTCCCATTTCAATGTCACTTGGAGTAATGTTCAAAAAATATTTTAAACAATTTCTTTATGATAACTTAAGGGCCCGAAAGGTAGTACTTGACATATAGCTTAATTTAGCCCATCTGATATATTCAACCTTGGCCTACTTTTAAGGTTACTGGTGATGGATTCTTGTTTTTATGTATAAAGCTGTAAAAACTCGTTTGGTTTACATCTACATTTTAACAGATCCAGAATATAACACTTACAGATATATTTTCTAAAATACGTTATCGCGCATCATAAAATACAGAATGTTTGTTGGTTTTCACCTAAATTTTCTATATGTATAAGCATCAATGTCAGGGGTATGCTTTTTATTTTTATTAATTGTATTTTACCTTCTGTGCGGTTCATTCTATTCGTGATACATTTTATGTAAACAGTTTGACCGACACTTGGAGCAGACATTCTTGTGTGACCAACATTTCATGTAAACAGTTTGACTGACACTAGGAGCAGACATTCTTGTGTGACCAACATTTCATGTAAACAGTTTGACCGACACTTGGAGCAGACATTCTTGTAAGAACAACATTTCATGTAAACAGTTTGACTGACACTTGGAGCAGACATTCTTGTGTGACCAACATTTCATGTAAACAGTTTGACCGACACTTGGACCAGACATTCTTGTGTGACCAACATTTTATGTAAACAGTTTGACCGACACTTGGAGCAGACATTCTTGTTTGAATTCTTGTGTGACCAACATTTCACGTAAACAGTTTGACCGACACATGGAGAAGACATTCTTGTGCGACCAACATTTTATGTAAACAGTTTGACCAACACTTGGAGCAGACATTCTTGTAAGACCAATATTTCATGTAAACAGTTTGACCGTCACATGGAGCAGATATTCTTGGGTGACCAACATTTGTTGTAAACAGTTTGCCCGACACATGGAGCAGACATTCTTGTGCGACCCACATTCCATGTAAACAGTTTGACTGACACATGGTGCAGACATTCTTGTGTGACCAGCATTTGTTGTTAACAGTTTGACAGACACTTGGAGCAGATATTCTTTTGTGACCAACATTTGTTTTTAACAGTTTGACCGACACTTGGACCAGACACTCTTGTGTGACCAACATTTTATGTAAAGAGTTTGACCGACACATGGAGCAAATATCTTGTGTGACCAACATTTGTTGTTAATAGTTTGACCGACACTTGGAGCACCCATTCTTGTGTGACCAACATTTAATGTAAACAGTTTGACCGACATATGGAGCAGATATTCTTGTGTTACAAACATTTGTTGTTAACAGTTTGTCCGACACTTGGAGCAGACATTCTTGGGTGACCAACATTTGTTGTAAAGAGTTTGACCGACACATGGAGCCGATATTCTTGTGTGACCAACAATTGTTGTTAACAGTTTGACCGACACATTTCTTGTAAACAGTTTGACCGACACTTTGAGCAGACATTCTTGTGTGACCAACATTTTATGTAAAGAGTTTGACCGACACATGGAGCAGACATTCTAGTGTGACCAATATTTGTTGTAAACAGTTTGACCGACACTTACATGGAGCAGACATTCTTGTGGGACCAACATTTGTTGTCAACACTTTGACCGATACTAGGAGCAGACATTCTTGTGTCACCAACATTTTATGTAAACAGTTTGACTGACACTTGGAGCAGACATTCCTGTGTGACTAACATTTCATGTAAACATTTTGACCGACACTAGGAGAAGACATTCTTGTGTGACCAACCTTTCATGTAAACAGTTTGACCGATACTTGGAGCAGACATTCTTGTTTGAATTCTTGTGTGACCAACATTTAATGTAAACAGTTTGACTGACACATGGTGCAGACATTCTTGTGTGACCAGCATTTGTTGTTAACAGTTTGACCAACACTTGGAGCAGACATTCTTGTGTGACTAACATTTCATGTAAACAGTACATTTCATGTAAACAGTTTGCCCGACACATGGAGCAGACATTCTTGTGCGACCCACATTCCATGTAAACAGTTTGACCGGCACTAGGAGCAGACATTCTTGTAAGACCAATATTTCATGTAAACAGTTTAACCGACACTTGGAGCAGATATTCTTGTGTGACTAACATTTCATGTAAACCGTTTGACCGACATATGGAGCAGACATTCTTGTGTAACCAACATTTGTTGTAAACAGTTGGACCGACACATGGAGCATACATTCTTGTATGACTAACATATCATGTAAACAGTTTGACCGATACTTGGAGCAGACATTCTTGTGGGACCAACATTTGTTGTCAACACTTTGACCGATACTAGGAGCAGACATTCTTGTGTCACCAACATTTTATGTAAACAGTTTGACTGACACATGGAGCAGACATTCTAGTGTGACCAACATTTGTTGTAAACAGTTGGACCGACACATGGAGCATACATTCTTGTATGACTAACATTTCATGTAAACATTTTGACCGACATTTGAAGCAGACATTCTTGTAAATCCAGCAGACATTCCTGTAAATCCAACATTCCATGTAAACAGTTTGACCGACCCTAGGAGCAGACATTCTTGTGTCACCAACATTTCATGTGAACAGTTTGACCGAGACTAGGAGCAGACATTCCTGTGTGACTAACATTTCATGTAAACATTTTGACCGACACTAGGAGAAGACATTCTTGTGTGACCAACCTTTCATGTAAACAGTTTGACCGACACATGGAGTAAACAGTTTGACCGACACTTTGAGCAGACATTCGTGTGTGACCAACATTTGTTGTCAACACTTTGACCGATACTAGGAGCAGACATTCTTGTAAGACCAATATTTCATGTAAACAGTTTGACTGACACTAGGACCAGACATTCTTGTGTGACCAACATTTGTTGTAAACAGTTGGACCGACACATGGAGCAGACATTCTTGTATGACTAACATTTCATGTAAACAGTTTGACCGACACTTGGAGCAGACATTCTTGTGTGACCAACATTTCATGTAAACAGTTTGACCGACACATGGAGCAAATATCTTGTGTGACCAACATTTGTTGTAAACAGTTTGACCGACACATGAAGCAGACATTCTTGTGTGACCTACATTTCATGTAAACAGTTTGACTGACACATGGATCAGACATTCTTGTGTGACCAACATTTGTTGAAAACAGTTTGACCGCCCCATGGAGCAGACATTCTTGTATGACAAACATTTCATGTAAACAGTTTGACCTACACATGGAGCAAATATCTTGTGTGACCCACATTTGTTGTAAACAGTTTGACTGACACTTGGAGCAGACTTTCCTGTTTGACTAACATTTCATGTAAACAGTACATTTCATGTAAACAGTTTGACCTACACATGGAGCAAATATCTTGTGTGACCCACATTTGTTGTAAACAGTTTGACTGACACATGGAGCAGACATTCTTGTTTGACCAACATTTGTTGTAAACAGTTTGACTGACACATGGAGCAGACATTCTTGTTCGACCAACATTTGTTGTAAACAGTTGGACCGACACATGGAGCATACATTCTTGTATGACTAACATTTGTTGTAAACAGTTGGACCGACACATGGAGCACACATTCTTGTATGACTAACATTTGTTGTAAACAGTTTGACTGACACTAGGAGCAGACATTCTTGTGTCACTAACATTTCATGTAAACAGTACATTTCATGTAAACAGTTTGACTGACACTAGGAGCAGACATTCTTGTGTGAACAACATTTGTTGTAAACAGTTTAACCGACACATGGAGCAGACATTCTTGTATGACAAACATTTCATGTAAACAGTTTGACTGACACTTGGAGCAGACATTCCTGTGTGACTAACATTTCATGTAAACATTTTGACCGACATTTGAAGCAGACATTCTTGTAAATCCAACATTTCATGTAAACAGTTTGACTGACACTAGGAGCAGACATTCTTGTGTGACCAACATTTAATGTAAACAGTTTGACCGACACATGGAGCAGACATTCTTTTAAATCCAACATTTCATGTAAACAGTTTGACTGACACTAGGAGCAGACATTCTTGTGTGACCAACATTTCATGTAAACAGTCTGACCGACACATGGAGCAGACATTCTTGTGTGACCAACATTTCATGTTAACCGTTTGACCGACACATGGAGCAGACATTCTTTTAAATCCAACATTTCATGTAAACAGTTGACCGACACTTGGAGCAGACATTCTTGTTAATCCAACATTTGATTTAAACAGCTTGACCGACACATGGAGCAGACATTCTTGTAAATCCAACATTTCATGTAAACAGTTTGACCGACACTTGGAGCAGACATTCTTGTGTGACCGTTTTCTATGATGACCTTTTCCGTCAGATATCAAACTTTAATCCGGAACCATTCGGGAGTTTCCGTGTTAAAGGTTGAATTGTATATCCCGTAGAGTTGGTTCCTGACTTCTCAATCAGTATAATCCAACTGTTTGCGACTGGAAATCAATCACGTATAATGCATGTTGTTCTTCCTGTCATGTTTCAAAATAACATTTTGACTTGGTACTTTTGAAGGTACACCGAAAACGTTAATCTGTTGTATTTCTGAAAAATTGTTTGCGGGTGTGTACAATTTGCGGAATGTGTTCAGACCACATTTAACGAAACTACATATAGAACTCTCGTGATGATGTACGACCGTTGTACTTTTAGGTAGTTTGTTTCATTATGTTTACCGTTACGTCATACATGCACTCCAGACCTTCGTTGCTGTTTCAAACTTGTAGTAATCATTTTATTTATTTTCTTTACTTGTTCCTATTTCGGTTAAAATTGCATGAAATTAAGCTCGGTTTGCGAAACGATATTAGATATTAATATTGTAATCGGTAAAGATATTGGGAAAGAAGTGCTGAGAGTTCGGTTGCTATCGTTCCCCCATGATGGAACTAACCAAAGTTGGTGCGTATCCTCTGCCATTATGGATTATCTATTAGGCGAGTACATCGTATCACTTTAAATTATTTAATTGGCTAATAAAGACGTCTTTTCACCGCCGATAATACGTCCTCTGTGGCGTAACTCCGTGTATGAGACGATCGATCACTATAGTTACAATACAGGACCTTCATTCTGTCGCTGACAGCTGTTCAGCAGCTGAAGCTGTGAGGGTGTACAGTGAAGGCAAACTAGAGCATTCCGTTAAGGTGGTGTGCTACCTTTATCATTGCCGAATTCAGAGTCTGAACTGATGGGCAGGAAGGAGGAACGGGTGGAATATATTTGTAATGAATGGTAATTTTGATATTATTACATTGTACAAATGCAAGCATTTTTTAGTATTCAAGAAAAAAATCTTTGACAGCTCTCAATTAATTTAAAATACATTTATCTGATCGTGAGATTTATAGAAGGGCGATAACTCTAACACGAACCACGGGTTTAAAGCGTCAGTATTACTGTATACGTATATCCTTATACTATTGTCGTTAATGCTGATCATACATGTGTATTGTACTTACTGAGTATACGGTCGTTATATATAATTATATGCATATAATGTGTATTCATTGATATTGTAAATCAAAATTTAAAAAAAAAAAATGAATTAAGGAAACATAGCTCTCAGAAAAATAGGTCATATCAGTTATTTTTTCAAATGTATGAGAAATGCAGTCACACATTCAATATCTTTACTTGAATTTATGTAATCGTAGGCTCTTTATCAGAAATAGAAGGTCATATAATTTCGTCAAAAGCTAATGAATGAGTAATTAGTTGTTTAGGGTTGACTGTTCTCACAACAGCGAACGTCTTAGAAAGATGTACAAAGACATTTTGGGGGATTTTTGCAAACAGAAAGATAACAGAAAATACTTATGTACGTATCACGAAGAAGTACTATCAGTAGAGCTGACCAATTTTAGCCTGTTTATACTTTCTAATGCAGAGGCCCCGCAGTCCCAAACAGAGGCCACGCAGAGGCCACGCAGTCCCCCGAGGCCCCGCAGTCCCCCGAGGCCCCGCAGTCCTCCGGAGAGGCCCCGCAGTCCCCCTCAGTCGCATCCTACTGTTCGCACTGTGTTTCCGGTCATTCGATAGCCGCACCTAGTGAGACCGTCCTTTTGTTGTTTTATCCTTTATATGCTTAGAACTTATAACTTACAAGCATGTGGTGCTACACAAGAGGTCAATATACATCCGTAATTTCCCAACCATACAGGCCACACCCTCGTTATTCCCTGCTTATTGTTCAGCATTAGAGTTATACGAAAGTTGACAGTGCAAGTTAAAATAATAATCTGGTTTTAAGATCTTCCCCGTCTCTTCCGACTATCGTTTCTAAGGAAGTGTTGACATTTTAGTTTGGTCCTTGCTATGTAAAGAGTGCGCATTTTAAACTTAGCGAGACCCATACTCGTTACCAAGCAAGGACTATGTATTGCTTTCAACCTGTAGATATTGGAAACATCTTTTGGACTTGCAATGTTTTCCATGATTGCGTACACTGAATACCCCACTCCTACTCCCCATCACCAAAACATATTCGAAGTTAGGTGATATTGGTAGCGAAATACCTGGATTTCAAAGATGCACTTAGTGTCAATTTTTTATTATCATCAATCTAATACTTGTCGCCACTGCTATTGTGTCCTGAAAGCCTTTAGCAAATACTGGTGGTACATTACGTACATGTATAATAACAATGTTATCTATATAGAGGCCGCAGTGGCCGAGTGGTTAAGTTGTCTGACCTAACTATGATCACTAGTCCTGTAGAGTGACTGACCACAGACAACATATGTAGAGTGACTGACCACTGACAACACCCGAGTGGTTAAGTTGTCTGACCTAACTATGATCACTAGTCCTTCACCACTAGGTCGCGGGTTCGAGTCTTGCGTGGGGCAGTTGCTAGGTACTCGCTGCAGGTTGGTGGATTTTCCGGGTACTCCGGTTTCCCTACCACCAAAACCTGGCTCGTGCTTAAATGACACAGGCTGTTAATAGGACGTAAAACACAAATAAACCAAATCAAACTATCGATATTTCAAGTAGTAGACAACAACCGGATTCTCGGGAACCCAGTATTATGATGCACATCCTTAGTGTCAACTCTCGTATTACGGATGATGTACAGTTGAAAGGGGAGCATGCAAGCGTGGCCTGTACAATGTATACTGCGCAGAACGAATGGCACTTTGTAAGACAAACATCTATATTGTTAGTACTGGAAGCGTGCCAGGTATTCACATCGTATATCGCCCTTACGTTTAAACATACATAACAATATGTACAACAACGGTTCGTTAGCGAACTCCAACATCTGGATTTATTGAACCTGAAACTAAATAGTCTAACTTAGGATGTTTTTGTATTATCTCCTCTAAACAACACTATGTCATATCATCATTGACGAGGTCCTGATTGTCAACATTATAGCATTATTGATGACGTCACAGTTGTGATTACATCTGAAGATGGAAACGAAAGCGCTTGTTTTACATTTTTGTGTGTGTTATTTTATCAACCTCAGATTTAACTATTAATGTACACGGTTGTAGGACTGGGTCGGATTAAATACCAGTGACCAGGGACATACCATTAGGTTAGAGCGTCCGTCTTCTCTGTTCCAGTGACCATTCATTGTTTTAACAATTGTGTGCGCTTGACACAAGGATTATCGTACGTAGGTTATACATAGTGTTATCCTCCGGGGCAGAGACTTTGAGAAGGGAGGGAGATGTAGGGGGAACCGGGCAAGTTAGTTGTCGTTAACAAGGTACAACAATTGTAGCTCAATCGGTTCCGGACTGACCGTCTAGAGTTTGGAAGTCCTAGGCACTGATTCCATTGCATTTCCTTCTCCTGTTACACACATGTATATCAAAGTGATATGATTGAACTAAAAATAATCAAACTTCATCATTAAGAATTCGAATAATCGAACTTTTCCATTAACTCAGAATACTCTGTGTTGTCCCTTCTTGCATATTGATACCTTATTTGTGTAGTTGTGAACAATGTTAAGCTTAAAAAGGGTATCTAATTTAGAGTTCTAAGCATAACATGAGTGCCTGTCAATCAAATTAATTACGTAAACATTTCCAAAGTTATTATTATGATATAATTAAACACTTCATGAAAAATTGATTAGGTTATTGGGGTATGAAGGTACGTACATGTAATATTTCCTTTCAAAAAGATGTATCGACCCAGGTCGTTCCGTGCTCGTTTATTGTCGGCTACTTAGGAGAACGAGCATACATATCATCTAACTTATAAATATCAGCATGTATGACTCGAGAGTTGAAGATCGGACAGAATCAGGGTTCACCAGACACCTTGTGACGTAACAGGATTGTAAGCGGTACATTATTATACACATACTCATAGATAAAATATGTGTATGTAACTGCCGAAGCGAAACCGGTGCGTAATTTCCGGAATCAATATCTAGCAAATAATTAATACGATTTTACAATAAGGGAAATGACATGCTATAGTGTGTATTACTGGATGGTTTTCCTGTCGTTTGTTTATACATTAATATTTTAGAGCCGGTTTCGGGCTAACGAACATACCGGTAGGGAAGGTTTATACAGCACCTCGGCAGAACCTGCCAACTCTCGGCCTACATACATATATATACCTTGTCGGGATTAAACACGGGCTGGTCCAGAGATCTGAACACGTGTTTGTGGTGAAGTGTAGCCGCTAAGTCAAGCGTCTAAGTAATTGTGATTTTTAAAGTATCTTGTTGACAAAGCCGGGACTTGTGTGTGATTCTGTTTAAGCGTGTCTGTGACTTGGAACATCAATTGTGATACCATTGACAAATGCGTTATTTAAACGTCATTGTGACTTATAACATGAATGTGTTATCTTAGCGCGTTAACGAATATGGAAAGTGGCTAGTTGATATAAACATTTCTTTGTCGAGAACATTAGTTTTCTATATAAACGTCTGTATGACAGAGAATTGAACATGTAATCCAAACGTCAATTATTCAAAGATCTAGGAAATGAGTCTCCGCTGAGAAATATCAAGGTGTGATTGACTAAGATCCCCAAGAGGTTGACATAATGGTTAGTCGAATACAAAACTCCAGTAACCAAATTTAAGAAATATCGCCGTTTACGATAAACAATCTGTTTAACCGTGTTTAGCCGACCTGCAGATTTCAATCAACACCAGCTGTTTGCCTTATGGTATCTGGATCATAACAATAGATGATTTGTGAGCAATTGGTGTATGGATTTCGGAAACTACTCAACGATTGTGTGATCCTGTGACTACATGTACCTTGATTGTCACGTGTGATGACAAATCTATAAATCGTGTTAACCGCTCATACCGAATACCAAAATATCCGAATCGTATATATGTGTGTGTGTGTGTGTAAATGTACACATTTTTAACCTATAGCATATAGACCAATTTTTCGTTGCTTATGTTTTTAAAATATTTTGCTTAATATCAGGTGCATTACGACTTAGCGTAAGAATAATAATTTATTGATAAAAAGAAGGTATTCGTTGATGGGCGCATAAAGACTAACAAAACTTCGAAACTGAATTTATCTTCAAATAAACCTGGATTTTAAAATTCAAAATCGGATAAAAGAACAGACATCACGCCAATTGTATTATAATAGCTGTCAGGACACGGGCATAACCGGAACCGGAAGTCGTCATGGAGGAAGGAACTGAAGACAACTTGTCCGAGGTAAAAAATCACTGAGTAGATTAAGTGTTGCAATATTAGTACCAATGCTTTCGACTGACATCTGTTTAACCCTAAGCCTTTCTCAGAATAGAACAACACCCACAAATAAGCACTATTGATTACTTATTCAAATCCATTTCATCTGAGACTTGTCCCAGATGGTCAACAGACATGAAAGATACCATGTGTATGTTCTGTATGAATGAAAGAAAGCATGCATACATAATACCATGGATTTGTTTAAGCAAGATTATCCCTCAGAATTCAACCTTTCTCACACGATATCTATGAATGTTAAGTTAAAGGCTCCAAAATCCTAAACTATATTATTGCAACGTCCCGATATCACACATGTGAAAACAAAACAAAAATGCCATAAAATTAAGATGTTGCCATGCATTTTACAGAATTGTAGTTGTTTGAACTTTCAATGTTTGAAAATAGAATTGATCAAAATTAAAAAACCTCAGGGGTCGAACTCACGACCGTTACATTTCAAAGCCTACAGTTTACGTATGTTACCTTGTATGGAGTATACAAGCATACCATCAAAATGAAAATTGTCTAATTTATTGGCAGCAAGTCATTCAAAAAAAACTTGACAGAGGATGATAATCTAAGCCAGAATACAGACACAAAAGTACATTTTTTTTACGGATTATAGATAATGAAGTTGTTCCCTTAACCTTAAGCTCACTGTTGATAATCTGTATGTGCATGCTTACATGGCAACCATGTTTTCAACTTTAATGCTCGTCAGATATTTCTTTATGAATGATTTGGCTTTTACGCACATGGCAGGCCAGCAACCTGTTATCTCGGACTTGAATAAGTCGAATACCTGTCTTAGTTCGAACCCATATTAGCATTGGTCCACCAAAAACAATTAAAGTGGTGTAGGCTATCAAAAGTAGAAAAAATGAATTTAAAAAGGTACTCCAGATTTTCTATTTTCGAAAACTTTCCAATCCGGCAATGCTATATGCTATATAACATGACTGCGTGGAAAACTCGTGTTTTCGGAACCTTATAATTTCGATTGAGGTAGGCCTATCGCTATATCTAACCTTTCTTTCTCGAGGGCGACTCCTCAATACAAATATATAAAAAAAACTTTTTACTCTAGACATGCTGCATATTTTATCGATGCTTTGTGAAATTCATATGTTCCATAGTGAATTTGGACGATAATTTAATCATAACAAACCTTCTAATCAAAAACGATCCGAAACAGTATTAGGTTTTATTGTGATGACGTCAGTGGTTCTTTATTTAGACATCGTCCACTCAGTGATTGGCTATCACGGGCATATGGCCATGCATATGCTATATATTTAGTGTACTCGCGAGACCGAAGCTCTCGACAACAAATGCATAAAATGTGTACGTAAATATACAACGGGCCGAAGTCCTTACGGTAGTGTAAACACTCCGCCAATTGACCGGCATTTATAGTAACAACGATTCTAACTTAGTGTAATAAAGAACACGTTGTACCTAAGGTCAAGGTCGTTGTCATGGTACATTTAGTGTGGTGGCATTAGTTTTCGAGGGGAACTTTATTAACAGCGTATTTATTCGATGTATGATGTGTATCTACGAGTCAAAGTAAACACAGAAAATGAAACGTTCATTCTTCCATATCCACTAACCCTCACGTCTCCGATCGATCTGCCGTTAAATACACCCATCATCAATTCGTATAGCACCTATCGACCTGACAAGCTCGAAACCGCTAATTCGACATGAGTGCATTTTTCGACATGACGGGGAACTGACGCTGTGTAACGAGAGTATTATAGTCACAAGAATATGATTTTGCAGAAACTGACAAAGCCTGCCTTTTTAGATGTCCATTGTGAATAGTTCATATAATTATTCTGGTATGGCTGCTAAAATATTGCTACTTCGAAAAATTAATCCATAAGTGAACCCTCTTCCATTATGCGAGTATGGGATAAAAATGTCTCATAGGGGCCTTTTGTCCCACTGCAGTGGTAACGCTAGAGACTATTTCTCTCTAGTCGTTCTACGTACAGTAATTTCCCCGTAATTTTGTCTTGGGTATATACACACGTAACTGTAGTCGACTGGCACGTGTTGTAATTGAACGTCGGGGGTGTTCTAATCAAGTACTGACCCTGCTGCATTTTTCTCTGAGGTCAGTGTTGATATCATTTGTGTATATTTCTTTAAAGGGGCTGGTCGGGGAAAAAATTACAAAATAAATGGGTCTAAATGCGTTCTCTGGCCTTCCAAAAGTTATACCACGGCAATATGATGGTCGAGTTCTGCTTACAATGTCCAGTTTTGACCACTGAAATCTCGGGGAAGCCCCGCGTAAATTTAGCGCAGATCTATTTATATATATCACGTGGTGGTTTCAAAAGTGAGGCAGTGAAGTGCCATGTCGGACTCAACTAGCAAACAAGACAGCAATACTATACGTAAATAATTGTTTTCAAAGGTCATGTATGATGCAAGTGTAGTAATCCTACCTATATGTTGTTGTTATTTATACGGTATTGATACTTTGTGCCTGTCATGACTATTGCATGCATCTTTTTCTTTCGCTGCGATGTTTACATTTGGCCTTGTTGATGAAGCGCGTGTGGTAAAATTACATCATTGATCTAGGTCATTTGAGAGTTTTAGACTGTCAGGTGACGATTTAGGATTTCTTTAATATAATTATAATTTTTACTCTTAGGGAGTGAATTTCAGCAAAATTTGTACCTGTATATTTCATAAGAAGGTATTTTAAACATGTGTATGCCATTTTAGCAAATATGACATTTTTTTCCCCGACCAGCCCCTTTAATAAAGCTCCGGAATGTATTGTTTTTNTATTTCATAAGAAGGTATTTTAAACATGTGTATGCCATTTTAGCAAATATGACATTTTTTCCCCGACCACCCCCTTTAATAAAGCTCCGGAATGTATTGGTTTCTTTACAGAGATTTGTACATAGTCAAGATATTTAAGACTTTCCGGCAGTGGTGCGGGTGTCTTTTTGTCGAATGGATCAAAGAATAATTGTCTTTTGTGTACATTTTGTTTTCTTTTAATAACGTTCCGGGAGATATGAGTTTTTTACAGAAATGATTAATTAAAGCTATATTTATGGAGGACAAAAGTTTTGTAATTCATAGTCAAGATATTACGGCAGAGGTGCGGGGGTCCTTTTGTCAACTGGAGTCATATTGTTGTGGATTTTCTGAAAGACTGTTATACCTCAAGCCAGTCTCTAGGTTTAAATATACATGTATTTTGCTGGTGTACATTCACGTTCAAATGACTATGCGTGCAGCTTCTGATTGTAGCTTATCTATTTTGTTTGCTTCATCAGTGAACACCAACCACTTACTTCACAAAAGCCTTCTAATACTGGTAGGGTGAAAGGTATATCGTAATATTTTTGCGAAGGATCTCATTTTCTTTCAAATTGTTTTCAATATTTCGTATGTAGAATGCCTACTTGCGATTCTCTCCAGAAGTTAAATGCTAAAAGGTTTTCTATGAGATCAATGTAAATATCGTTGAAAACCTGACAGACGGAGATCTGTTCCAGCATTAGTATTTGCATATTCATTTGTTTTACTTGGGTTTACAATAAGATTCATCAGTTTGGAAATATATGATATCAAAGTTTTACTTTCTACACACAAACAGTGTACGTATTAAACGTGTCGCAACGTTTCAAGACCGACTGATCCCTTTGTCAAGCTATGACCCAGCCTTGTTATAGTTTGACAAAGGAACCAGTCGGTATTGACATTTTGCTACACGTTTAATGCGTACATTATTTTACTTAGATTTAATTTAACAATCCATTTGTCTGCCCATTGTTATATTTTGAAATAGCGTTATTGATAAAGATATCAATTTTGTCAGCAGACTATGCAGATCATGATAATAACGTTTCATCATCATTGATACATAATAAAAAAAAGTACTGGTCCAATGACTGAACCTTGTGGAACAAAAGTGTGTGTCCAATGACTGAACCTTGTGGAACAAACGTGTGGGTCCAATGACTGAACCTTGTGATACAAAAGTGTGGGTCCAATGACTGAACCTTGTGGAATAAAAGTATGAGTTCAATGACTGAACCTTGTAGAACACAAGTGTGGGTCCAATTACTGAACCTTGTGGGACTAAATTGTGGGTCCAATGACTGAACCTTAAGGAACAACAATGGGGGTCCAATGACTGAACCTTGTAGAACACAAGTGTGGGTCCAATTCCTGAACCTTGTGGAACTAAATTGTGGGTCCAATGACTGAACCTTGTGGAAAACAAGTGTGGGTCCAATGACTGAACCTTGTAGAACTAAATTGTGGGTCCAATGACCGAGCCTTGTGGAACACAAGTGTAAGTCCAATGACTGAACCTTGTGGAATAAAAGTATGAGTTCAATGACTGAACCTTGTGGAACAAAATTGTTGGTCCAATGACTGAACCTTGTGGAACACAAGTGTGAGTCCAATGACTGAACCTTGAGGAACAACAATGCGGGTCCAATGACTGAACCTTGTAGAACTAAATTGTGGGTCCAATGTCTGAACCTTGTGGAACAAAAGTGTGGGGCCAATGATTGATCCTTGTGGAACAAAAGTGTGGGTCCACTGACTGAACCTTGTGGAACAAAAGTGTGTGTCCAATGACTGAACCTTGTGGAACAAACGTGTGGGTCCAATGACTGAACCTTGTGATACAAAAGTGTGGGTCCAATGACTGAACCTTCTGGAACAAAAGTGTGGGTCCAATGACTGAACCTTGTGATACAAAAGTATGAGTTCAATGACTTAACCTTGTGGAACTAAATTGTGGGTCCAATGTCTGAACCTTGTGGAACAAAAGTGTGGGGCCAATGATTGATCCTTGTGGAACAAAAGTGTGGGTCCACTGACTGAACCTTGTGGAACAAAAGTGTGAGTCCAATGACTGAACCTTGAGGAACAACAATGCGGGTCCAATGACTGAACCTTGTAGAACAAAAGTGTGTGTCCAATGACTGAACCTTGTAGAACCAAGTATGAGTTCAATGACTGAACCTTGTGGAACAAAAGTGTGAGTCCAATGACTGAACCTTGTAGAACAAAAGTGTGTGTCCAATGACTGAACCTTGTAGAACCAAGTATGAGTTCAATGACTGAACCTTGTAGAACACAAGTGTGGGTCCAATTACTGAACCTTGTGGGACTAAATTGTGGGTCCAATGACTGAACCTTAAGGAACAACAATGGGGGTCCAATGACTGAACCTTGTAGAACACAAGTGTGGGTCCAATTACTGAACCTTGTGGAACAAAATTGTGGGTCCAATGACTGAACCTTAAGGAACAACAATGGGGGTCCAATGACTGAACCTTGTAGAACAAAAGTGTGTGTCCAATGACTGAACCTTGTGGAACAAAAGTATGAGTCCAATGACTGAACCTTGTGGAACAAAATTGTGGGTCCAATGACTGAACCTTGAGGAGCAACAATGTGGGTCCAATGACTGAACCATGTGGAACAAAAGTGTGGGTCCAATGACCGAGCCTTGTGGAACACAAGTGTGAGTCCAATGACTGAACCTTGTAGAACAAAAGTATGGGTCCAATGACTGAACCTTGTAGAACACAAGTGTGGGTCCAATTACTGAACCTTGTGGGACTAAATTGTGGGTCCAATGACTGAACTGTGTGGAACAAAAGTGTGGGTCCAATGACCGAGCCTTGTGGAACACAAGTGTGAGTCCAATGACTGAACCTTGTAGAACAAAAGTGTTTGTCCACTTACTGAACCTTGTGGAACAAAAGTGTGGGGCCAATGATTGATCCTTGTGGAACAAAAGTGTGGGTCCACTGACTGAACCTTGTGGAACAAAAGTGTGAGTTCAATGACTGAACCTTGTGGAACAAAAGTATGGGTCCAATGACTGAACCTTGTAGAACACAAGTGTGGGTCCAATTACTGAACCTTGTGGAACTAAATTGTGGGTCCAATGACTGAACCTTGAGGAACAACAATGTGGGTCCAATGACTGAACCTTGTAGAACAAAAGTGTGTGTCCAATGACTGAACCTTGAGGAACAAAAGTATGAGTTCAATGACTGAACCTTGTAGAACAAAACTCTGGGTCCAATGACTGAACCTTGTAGAACACAAGTGTGAGTCCAATGACTGAACCTTGTAGAACAAAAGTGTGTGTCCAGTGACTGAACCTTGTAGAACAAAAGTGTGGGTCCACTTACTGAACCTTGTGGAACAAAAGTGTGGGTCCAATGACTGAACCTTGTGGAACAAAAGTGTGAGTCCAATGACTGAACCTTGAGGAACAACAATGTGGGTCTAATGACTGAACCTTGTGGAACAAAAGTGTGTGTCGAATGACTGAACCTTGAGGAACAACAATGTGGGTCCAATGACTGAACCTTGAGGAACAAAAGTGTGGGTTCACTGACTGAACCTTTGTTAGAAGGATTAGTTTGAGAGAGGTCGTTGTTGATAAATATTTGCTGATGGAGTTTAAGTCAGGAATATCTTTAGCAATAGCTTTCTATTTTGGTTAGTTTATGACGTATTAATTCGAGTTGACCACGTGTAAAATGAATAGCTGGCGAATTGAAGAGATGAACACAATAGAAAACTATTCCTTATACAGTACAAATATATGTACAGTATGTTCCTATGAATGGTTCATACTATCCTATCAATTAGTCTGATCAGCAGACACAAATATCATTTTCAAAACATTTAAATCTGGTCAGTTCAAAAAAGTAACAGTCTGAAATTTGCTTAAGGGCTTCCCACGCTTCGTAATACACATGCTTTTCTTGTCGTATTTTCGTGTCGTCATTTCCGTATTGCTTATCGGGCATTTCAATGCAGTGGTGTAAAATTATAGTAACCCCGAGTAAACNGAGGGGGGGGGGACGACATGAGACCAGACGACTTCAAGAAGGTCACATGTTAAGCAGATGGAATGCAGACTGAATGGTTTTGTTTACCGACCTTGCATGTTCATATCACGTGCTAACACCAGCTCACAAGCTCGGGATTGCTACGACTTTTGTTGTCGAGCGAGATACTCTCTGTCCGGTAAATCATTTTTACAAAAGCATGATAATAATAATGAAAATAGTGTTTTGTTAAATGTCAAGATCCCTATAAAAATGCAAGTGCATGTGTGTGCACGTGATAACAGAACACCATGCGATAGCTTCTGATTATATATGTACCTTACATGTAAATATCACACACATACACTACACGCATGCATCTTGCACACAGAGGAGGCCGTCCTTAAATGACCTTAGCTGTTAATAGGACGTTAAACAAAATCAAACAAACAAACAAACAAACATATAAATATATACCATGAGTAAGCGGGCCGTTGATTGACGGCCAAAGTATATATGATGGAAAGCAATTTTGTCCATAAAAAAACAATAAATTGACTTTTAGAATTCCTAAGGATGGATGTGACATTACTTAGATTTGACCGTATATATGGCGGGTGTCCTCATTAAAGCTTACTCTTCCGGAAAACATGCTCTTTATTTTCTTCGTTGTTTTTTCAATGGTAACTATGTAAATTTGTCCTTTGTTTAATTTTTGCCCTAGTTTGATCGGTTTTTAGATTTTAAAGTTTGTGTTCGAATAACAGTTTTATTTCTTTTTCGTTATTATCTTGTATTGTTTATCCTTAAGAATTACCTTGACAAAAGTCGGTTCGATTCGTAATCATCATTATGACTTGATTTCTTTTCATAACACGTGACTTCACTCTTCGTGACGTCACGCTTTAGCATTGTCCAAACAAGCTATGTCAATAATATCTGCAAATGTCGAACGAACAATTTCAGCGAATTGTTAAAAGTATTTAAAACAATATTGATGTGGTCAGCTTAGCCTCTAAAGAGACTTGTAACATGTTGCATCGGCTATGTCTCATTCACGAGCAGTTGACGAGGAATGTGGTTGACAATAACAGCAACTTTTCCTGATCCTACTTGCGTTTGAATTGAATGCGAGTATAGCTCTCGTTGTGGAGACATATGTTCAATTAGATGTTATTGTCTGTGAGGTAGCCACTGTGTCGTGGGTCGGCGTGGCAAATCCTGTCGAGTTCATTAAGTGTTACGATGTATTTAAGTATTCATGAGCATTGACGATAATATAAGTATTGTATGTTTCTACTTCTCTTGGGGTCATACATTATGCCTTTTACCTTGGCAATCTGGGAAGAAAAAAACCCACTATCAGCATATCAGTATTATAGAGTAATATCTGGATTGAGTGCACTCTGGAATGTTCGGCTTTGTACAGGTACCGGGGACTATTAATGCTCGCTAGTTTATCCCTGTATTAGAGGTGATCTAACCTCCAGCTGCCGTCTGTGAGGCTACTGGTACATGTACGTGGTTAAGTCGTGGAATAATTATGATAATATACAACGTAATTTACATAATCACTCAATGGTACTTGACATACATAAGTATATACTTGTACTGTTTAACAATAAGTCATATACTCTTCAAAAGAAGGGTATGCTTTTATTTAATCTTAGCCCAATCTCTCAAACAATGGTAAGCTTAACGAAAAAATATAATGTACTAGAAAACATGAACATAAAACCTGAAGTTGTACGTGAAGGGAACACAAGACACAAAAAAATGTCGATAAACTTCATCACCAGATGAATAAAACTATACAGTAAGACGTATAAAGCTATATAGTAGGGCGTATACAACTATATATATTATAGTTTTAACGTCTCCGGTGCAATGTCGTGGAAGACGTTTACACGTACATGAACTTAATAATACGTTCGCCTTTGGCTTAGGTACTGAATCATCTGAGAAACATTAGGAGGTTATTTTACCAACAAGTGACATTGATAGCCCTATAACGTAATCGGACCTTGAAACCATAGAGATGGACGGAGAATTTCATGCATTAAAGATAATAATTTAGAAAGAGAGAGAAAGAACGAAAACCTTCAGCTCAGCATAGTTGGCTGAGAGTTGTGTTTACCAATGGAAAATATTGATTAAGACATTGATGCGATCTATTATGGTTCGATAACTTGCCACATACAACGTATCAACGAAACCCTTAAACTACATGAATTAAACTTACCAGTGAAATTTGAGCATTCAAATATATCATAAATGCTATACAAAAAAAGTTAAATGCTTCAGAAAATATCATGTTTGAAGTGTTCATTAAACGTATGTACACTCGGATTACAGAATTTAAAACTTAAACTATAACAAATAATTTAATCTTTGGGTAGTATTGTATTTTTTTGTGCTAGAATGAAATCAACATGTATTGACCGTAGTGGGGGATGCGTAGTTGACTGTAGTAGACCGCATGTGACCTTAGTTAAACGTATTTAACGTAGTAAGACATAGTTCAACGTAGTTAATTATAAACGTAGTTTGAACTTCAAGAAACCCATAATCTGGCCGTGGTTAGCCCACACATATTCAACATGTTCAAAATATCCCTACGGTAGTTTGGATGCCAAGACCCTACTTTGACCTTAGTTTAAACGTAGTTTGAACGTAGTTGATCCTACTTGACCGTAGTATACCGTAGTTGACCGTAGTAACATGGCACTATGGCTAACACTACGGTCAAGTCGGGTCAACTAGGGACAATTACTAGGGTTGGACTACATTTGAAAGTACGTTCACAGTACTGTTAAGTACGGTTACCTATAGGGTCAACTAGGATGAAGTATTGTTAAATTTAGGAGTTAGGGTTAGGGTAAGGGAACTACGTTTTATACGTTTAGTTAAGGTCACCTACGGTCCACTACAGCCAACTACGGCCATCCCCAAATACGGTCAACTAGACGTGCGTGACCGTAAGATGTGACCGCGGCTTATGTCTGTCCCACAAGAAGCAGACGAGTTAGTTAGTAACCACTACTGTACTAGTCGGATACCCGGTCGATAGGATGCCAAGCTCTGCTGATTCGGGTAGAATAGTGATAAGTCCCTAGGGACCCAACTGTTTCGTGTTTTGCATCGATTTTGATCGTTCTCAGTATGAGGATTGTGTTACCATATACGTGTAATGCAAATTACTAGCCAGCGATATGTATTATGTACATGTATAATAAAGCAATAAGTACGATACAAAACAAAATCACAATTACCGCGAGTTTGTCACGTTTAAACATACAAATCTTTCTAAAGTATGACGCAATGAAGGCTTAATGTCGCTTAATTAACGTCTACGTGATACTGTGTTGAAAACAATCCTTACACGATACGTCCAGCCCGTTGATGCTGAATTAGATGCATATCACACAATACTGTTATTTTTCCTCTTCAAAATGCCTTTGAATGATGAGGACGTAGTTTTAATTTCGTCTTTTCATTTTGTATTCAATTCATAAGTGGTTTGTCGTGTTTAAAACATTCATGTATAAAGTTAATGCAGTAAGCTATCAGTCAGTTTCTGTAAACAGAATGAAGTAACAGAAATGAAATAAAATCTCTAAAATGCAAATGTTGGTCTCAATACATATAGTAGTTTTAGAGGTTAATGCCAGTTGCTGATGTACATGGTTGTCAGTATGAGGCCCCATACGGGTTTCTTCGGTGTGAAACCAAGTACAGAACCGCTGTATTACTGTACACTGTATGTGTCAATCTTTTTTTCTCATTCCGGCGCTGTCTCCCTAGGTACCCATCATCATGTAACCCTGGCTGCTGTCTCCCTAGGTACCCATCCTCATGTAACCCTGGCTGCTGTCTCCTAGGTACCCATTCTCATGTAACCATGGCTGCTGTCTCCCTAGGTACCCATCCACATGTAACCCTGGCTGCTGTCTCCCTAGGTACTCATCCGTATGTAACCCTGGCTGTTGTCTCCCTAGGTACCCATCCACATGTAACCCTGGCTGCTTTCTCCCTAGGTAATCATCCGT
>NW_018406553.1:0-326 GCF_002113885.1 Mizuhopecten yessoensis | reverse complement strand
AGGTACCCATCCTCATGTAACCCTGGCTGTTGTCCCCTAGGTACCAGTCCTCATGTAACCCTGGCTGTTGTCTCCCTAGGTACCCATCATAATGTTACCCTGGCTGTTGTCTCCCTAGGTATCCATCCTTATGTCGCCGCCGTTGACGGAAAAGCAACACCTTAGTCTCGTGTAACCCTGGCTGTTGTCTCCCTAGGTACCCATCCCCATGTATCCCTGGCTGTTGTCTCCCTAGGTACCCGTCCTTATGTAACCATGGATGTTGTCTCCCTAAGTACCCGTCCTCATGTAACTTCGGCTGATGTCTCCCTAGGTACCCATCCCCA